>NC_135440.1:20214212-20514212 GCF_051991255.1 Vanacampus margaritifer | reverse complement strand
AATCTCATTAGATTTTAACAGGGTTACAGTAACCCTGCTTTCATTTCCATAAGAGCAGACATTGCTCACTGATGTCACACGCACGCACAACCAACACGGCAAATGGAATATAGATGTGTGTGTTTCCAAATTATAAACGTCTGTCACTCAACGTGTACTGATACACACCCATTTGAAAGGAACAATATCAGCAAATAACATTGTACAAGGTCATTATTCAAACACAGCAAACTAAGTGGATTTTTAAAATTATTTTCTTTATGTGTGTGGTTAGTCTCAATGATGCACTGAAATGCAGACCCAATGCACAATAGCTAAAAATGTGCCATATAGGTTTTATTTGATTAAATAAAGTTGAACGTCTCTTATTTTACGTCATTTCTATTCAAAGTCATTCTCTGTCAAGAAATGGCAAAATATTGTACACTGAGGAAACTAAAAGACGCTACTACCAAATTGTTCCCAAATGAGAGTCAAAGTGTGCTCGCCTCACTGTAAAACTCGCCATCGCTTGCTAGCTTAATGCTAACATACGATACAAAATGCCTAGATGGTCTTACGTTAGCATACATGTGACATGAACAGCAACACGCAACAAAATAGAATCCAACATTGTCCATAAAAGCACCAAAAAGTTCAACCAAGCCATTTCATAAAAGTCTGCTAGCTCAATGCTAAAATGTAAAGCAAAATGCCCACATGGGCTAATGGAAATTAGCATAGTCGTTACGGTAATTATAATTCACCAAACAACTGTTGCTTTGATATACAGTGATACCTCGGCTGACGAACGCTTCAGCTCACGAACTTTTCGCCTCACGAACATTAACTCTTTGACTGCCAGACGTTTTCAGAAACGGGTTGTCCCCAGTGCCAGCCGATTTTAAGCATTTTGACTGATCTTTCAAGGTCCATAGAAAATTATGTGTTTGGACTATGGAAGCACACATACTACCAAATGAAAGATTGGACTCTCATCTTTCATCAGAACAAAAAGTTTGTTTCTACCTTATTCCATTTTTGAGTAATCAACAATAGAAAATGGTTAGTTTCACCTCTGTTTTGAAACAAACGTCTTTTAACGTCTTTGGCACTCCTCCGTAGGATTTTACTAAACGTTATTTAACGTTTTTGGCAGTCAAAGAGTTAAATTCGCGAGCATATAGTCTCAGCTGACGAACTAGTTTTCGGCGGACGAACCAAATCACGCGACACGAGAAATCCCCAGAAACTGACGCACGCTCACGGCGTCCCAGTTCATCACCCCCTTTCTTTGAGTGCGGACGTGGTTTGCGTTTGGTAGACATTTTGGACCATTTTGGAGTGTACTTTTGCTATCATGGGACTGAAAAAGACCCAACCACAGGCTAGTGTTAAGCCTAAGAAGACCTTAAAGAAAATTACGGTCGAGCAGAAGAAGGAGATCATCGAAAAACACGAACGAGGTGTGCGTTTGTGTGACTTAGTTAATTACAATACAATAGCACATTTATTATACATAAAATAAGGTATATTTTGTGTAGTTTTAAGGCTTATTTAGTAGAAAATTATGTTTTATGGGGACCTGGGAACGGATTATTCTCATTTTAATGGTTTCCTATGGGAAATAAATGTTTGGAAGACGAACTTTTCGCCTCATACACACTTTCTGGGAACCAATTAAGTTTGTGAGCTGAGGTATCACTGTACACACAGAAAAGTAATATTACTGGAGGTTGCTTGGGTACCTTCTCTGCCTCTTCTTCTTGTTCTTAATGATGTTGCGTGTGGGTCCAGTAGAGCTCAGTGCTGCCTGACATGTTGTGGCACAATGTGGTACTACACTCAAGGAGAACAACAAAATACCGACTCGGCTGTATAAAAAAAAAACCTAAAATTTTTTTAATTTTTGGGGGGGCGGGGGGCGCTAACAGGGGTTGTGGTGGGGAGTTACTGCGTAACTTCTCTAAATAGGCCACACGGAAGTGTTCTTGGTAGGTTTGCTGATCTTGCTGATCTTTCATCATCTTTGGCTGCCTCCCTGCTCACTGCACTTTTTCAATCAGCACTTTATTATTACAGGGGGCCCCCTCCTGGTCAAAGACCCCCCAGGTGCTGAGAGTCGCGTGTCAATAACGACACGGTGCGTGCGTGCGTGCGTGTGTGTGTTTGTGTGAAAGTAGCTGGTAGGTTGTGAGTGCAGAAAGACACCTTTCAGCAGCGTATTTATCAATGTATACATCAATCTCAATTCAACACGTTAGGGTTAAAACCTGGGTTAGGGTTTCAAGCTTTACAGTTTTTAACTAGGGTTTGAAGCCACGGTAAAGATGTGGTTTAAAATGAGTGTGTCAAGTCTAGGTTAGGATTTTGAGCAAATGTTAGGCTGTTAATTGGGGTTTCAAGACGATACTAGGGTTTAAAAGTAGGGTTTAAAATTATTGTATCAAGTCTGGGTTGGAATTTTAAACAAGAATTAGGGTTTCAAGCCAGGATTAGGAGTTTCCAATTAGGGTTTACAATGAGCGTGTTAGGTCTGGGTTAGCGTTTTAAACAAGGGTTGGGGTTTCAAATTAGGGTTTGAAATGATCGTTTTTCAGCCTGGGTTAGGGTTTTAACGTTGAGGGTTTAAATTTAGGGTTTTGAGCCTTGATTGTTATATTTTCGTTGGTTTTCAAATGATGGTTTTAAATTTAATTTAAAAAGCATATTTAAAAAAACAAAAACGTAAATGAGCAATTTCAATACGAAACTTCCAATTTGATTTCTTGTTTAAAAAAAAACAAAAAACTCACCATTTGCCCTGATACCAAGAAAGCAGGTCAATTTGACCCGGAACAAACGATTTGTGCCGTAAAAGTGTGAAAAAGAATTTCATGTTTTTTTTTTTTTGTAGGTTTTTTTTCATGGTTTGTTTCTGACACTTTTTGGCTAGTTAAACATGCCCCGGGTCAAAATGACCCTGTTGCCTCATTTATCTCATTTCAGTACGAATTTTTCTAATCAATTTCATTTCTTGTTTCAAAAGGATCATTTGTCAGCGAGTCATTGTGACTTGAACTAGAATATGTGTCCTGTGTCCATGGTTTGTTATTTATTTATTTATTTTTGACTAAGTACATAAATAAAGTTTTCCAATCCCATTTTTTCATGGTTTCGGACACATTTATTATTACACACGTCATGGGTCAAATTGACCCACCCAGCTGTTCGAGTGTGGAACAGGCTGGTTGAGTCCACCCTCCTCTCTCCTAACAAGGTCGTGGTGTGGCCGCCCCCCCCCCCCCCTCCAGAATCAGACCCTTATGCGGCGTGCAGGAAGCCATGCGCTACGCGGGCATGCATAATCTTTTAATATGTGCGTAGGCGTGACAGATTAAAGCGTCGGGGTGTTGACAAGTGACACAGGAGCCTCACTCCGTACTCCCTCGCCCCCTTAGACAACCCCCCCCTCCCCCGATGACCCCCCCTCCCCCTAAGCCTTGCGGCCTGCTCCTTACCTTCATTAAAGCGATTGGCTTTCCAGATTGTTCCCCGATACTCGCCCGTTTATGTCTGCAGCGATAAGAGGCTTACGCTAAAATGAGCGCTAATGAGAGGAGGAGGACGATAAAGAGGAAGAGAAATTTGAGAGTGGGAGAGAAACTCGTCTCAACTCTCAGGTTCAAGCTATATATAATAAACTATACACTCTTTTTTTCTTTTTCTTTTTTTGAACTATACACTCTAAAAAAGTGTATAATTTTTAGATAACCCCCCCAAAATTTGTTGTGTCAAACATACCTAAATAAGAAGTATATTGGCCCATTTTTGACCCAACTTTTTTTTTTTTAATCCAGGGTTGAAAAGGTAAAACCCTAATTTAAAATTCACCCAAGTAGAGGGTCGGTCCAATGTATTTATTTATTTAAGCAAAATTGGGTGGTTTCAAGAGTGTAATCCTAACTCTGGCATTAAACCTGAATTAAAAACCCTACATCTTGACTTAAAACACAAACCTTGGTTTGGAGCACTAATTTGAAACCCTAACATTTTCTTCAAACACAAATTTAAAACTCTAACTTAAGCTTGTAACAACACTTGGCTTCATACCAAAACTGACCCCCCCCCCCCCCAAAAAAAAACAATTGGCTCACCCTGGCTTGAAACATCCTAACCCAGACTTCATACATAACAATAAAACTATGAGGCGAAAACATACTTCTGACTTGAAACCCTAACCTTTGCTTACCACCCTAACCAAAGCTTAAAATAACAATTTTAAACCCTAACTTGAAACAACAGCCCTGATTTGCAACTGTAATTCCAAATTTGAAACCCTACCCTTTGTTTGCACTCCTTACAAACAAACATGGCTTTAAACCCAAATCCAAATCCTGTGTTTATGCAGTCCCGCTTAGATTCGGGTTAGGTTGAGTTCCTTCCTACTACCTTGATCTTGACACCCTAATTTGAAAGAAACCCACCACTGACCTAAAAACCCTGAATTTAAGGTGCTTCTTTTGAACCTTAACTTGAAAGCCTTACTCCGTCTCCCGTGTCTCATCATGTCCTCATGAGTCCATTAGCCACACAGTCCCAGCTGGGTGCCTCCCTGGGGGAGGTCCAAGTTGGCTGGCAGACCAGGCAAAGGGCCCCCCCCCCCACCCCATCCTCATTGTGTGCTCTGAAAGGGACAACGCTAATTGCGGCTAATTTGATTCCAAAGACGTTTGTCAGTTTTAATGTAAACAGTCCACACACAACCTTGCTAATTTCTTTGAGCTCTCACTTAGCCAGCTGACTGCGACCAATCGTCTGTGTCATAAATGCAAGATGGACGTCAAACCCTTATTTGAAAGTTTAGCCTGTGTGTGTCGGCTTTAAAGTCTCATTTGAATCCCTAATGCAGATTTGATACCCAAAGTTTTTGTTTAGAACCCTGACCTTGGCTTCAAACCTCAACTTTAAACCCCGTTCTAAACCTCAACCTTAGCTCTTTCAACCCTAATTTGAAACCCTAATCTATATTTGAAACCATAATTTAAAATCCCAACATTTTATTTCAAACCCTAACCTTGGCATCAATACCTCTCTTGAAACCTAACCCAGATTTGAAACCCTCTTATTTGTTTAAAGCCCTATCCAGTTCATTGGCAGACGAACTTCCAGCTTCCACTTAGCGAGCCGACTGCAACTGATCGTGCGTGCCGCCGTTAATCCTCCCTGAGCGTCGCTCGAGCGCGAGGGCGTCACATGACTGCCCGCTGAGCACATCGGCCTAATCATCGGGAAGAAACCCGCAAAGGAAACCGGCTTTCGGCACCCACTTAAGACCAATACAGAAGTCGGGTCTTCAATTGTTGAAACCCTAACCCAGGCTCGAAACCCTAATTTGAAAAAGGCTATTACCCTAATTTGAAACCCTAACATGTTTAAATCTATACAGGTATTGGGATACCACCTTATTTTAAAACTCCTTCACTCCCGACTGTTTTACTGGATTTTGACAGATATTGCAAGGCCCACAGAAGAGTGTGTTCTATTTCTGTAAAAACATGGAACCTACTAAAAGAAAGATTAGAGTCTCTTCTTTCGTCAGGAAAAAAGTATATTTCTGTTTCCGTTTTGCAGCAATTAGCATTAGAATATAGCTAAGTTTCATCATTATTCTCAAACCTGTTGAAAACACTGGCAAAAAGAGCTTGTCGCAACATGGCCCTGGTTGATCTCTTATACTCTACTGCCACCTGCTGGCCGTTTTTTGTTATAACTACCATTGCTTTAAAGTGACCTCTTCAGATCAGAGGCTGCATCAAAGCCTTATTTAGAAATGTGAGTAATGAGCTTTTTTTCCGTCATAGCCCCTGGTTGATCTCTTTTGCTGTGCTGCCACCTGCTGGTCGTTTGTGCAATAACTACCATTTCTTCCACCATTCTTTGCAGTTGGGAGGCTGCATCAAAGCATTATGTATGCTCTAGCACAAAAAAACCCCCATAAATACGTCTTTGGGACATTTTTAAAATAGAACGTATTTATACGTTTTCGGGAGCAAATGAGTTAAGGTATCGAGTTAATGTTGAAGCAATGAAGACCTCTGTAGTAGTTGGCAATGTCTAGCCACTGTGTTGAAATCCCCAATTTAAAACCCTAACCCAGGCTTGAAACCTATATTAATAATAAAATCTAAAACCCTTACGTTGGCTTCAAACCCTAATTTACTGCTGTGAGTGAACAGTTCGTTTAGCTGTAATGCAATGAAAGCGGTCACCGATGGTTATCAGGCGTTTGTCCCTTCTGGTACTTTCTGCTAGTTGATCGTTTATCTGGCCATCGCAGCGGCAGGTGAGGCGGCCGGCGGCTTTTGTCTACGGGAAGAGCACGGATTCAAAAAAAGCCGGAGGTCAAGGCGTACCGGTAATCCGGACAGCTGCATTGGTGGGATTAGTTTGGCTGCTCGGGCCCAACTAAAAAAAACACATTTCCATGGCGATGACAGTCCAAAAAATCAGCTGAAGGTGAAACACCAAAATGGAGTTTATTCAATTCTTATTCCAAAAGCAACTTCAGGATCGGATCTCGCAGGCTACAAAAATGGTTTGTGATTCCTTACAAACCTGACAAACAAAATACAATATAATTAAACTTGACTAAAAGTTAGTATGGAACAAAATGACTAATGGTACAAACATAAAGCAAAATTCCTCAGCATTTGTGGTTCACTTATTTTCTTCTATTCTTTTAAATCCCAACACGCTGGGTCAAATTCTCATACAAATGCACTGGGTATAAAAAAAAAAAACAGGGCTGTCTCAAACCCTTTTGGCCCAGTGTTGGGTTAGCTATTTCACCCAATTTGGGTTACTATCGACCCAGCAGTTTTAAGAGTATACTTAAAAAAAAATTGCTGGGTTGTTTTCCGAACACACTCGCTGAGTAGTTGTGGATTTTGAGCAGATTGGGTTATTTCTTTTTCAGGTTGAGTTATTTTGACCCAGCAGATTGGGTCAAAGATTAGATTTGGGCGGGATGAAGACATTTTGAAGTTGAAGGGAATTTAATGTAACATTCTTTCAAATTTAAATCTTGGTCAAATCTGCTTTTATTCTCTGAAAAAGTTAAAATTCTGGGTAAAAAGTAACCCAATTCTGGTAAAAAAAAAAAAAAAAAATCTGCGCCTTGGGTTAATTTGACCCAATTTTGGGTTTTGTATCTAAACGAATACAAATAAAATGGGTTGTTTTGTATGTAACAAGTTATAACCAAAATTGGATTATTTCTGACCCAGCGGTTGAGGAATTGCAGTTGGTAATTAAATTGGTCTTATTTTTAACTGCACTTTTGCTGATAAACTGGCAACTCATCATTATGGAATTTTTATCCCTTGTTGGATCTTGACCCAACAAGCTGACTCAACTCAACCCAATGTGCTGCAAGGTATAAATAGCCCTTTTGGACCCAGCGCTGGGTTAGCCCTTTCACCCAATTTGGGTTACTTCTACCAGCAGTTTTTAAGAGTGAATTTATGGATGACAAGGTCACAGGTCACCAACCTAACCCCCTACTTTTTTTTCCACAGAAATCCTGCCCTTTGTCGGGGGGCCCCTAGAGGGTGTTAATTGAATTGCTGTGCAGGGAATAGCGAGAGGCCGTAATGTTGAGATAAAGGCGACTTAAAGGAGGACTGATCATTGACAGCATGTGTTGCTAATAAACATGTCAGTGTCACACGCACACACACACAGCTGTGTTAAACTACACACTTGTGTGCATTAGAATGTTTGCTTTCAAAACATTCTTCTCTTGCAGAGAACTTTTCAATAGCTTGTCAATCATCACCATCATCATTACTTGTTGTAGAAGGTCAGCCGCGGACTAGCAAGGGTGGCTAAAATAAACAAGATTTGGTTGGGGGGAGGTGGCCTATTAACCATAACCATAATGGATTCCTCAAGTAGGCCTCAAATCCTAATTTGATACCTTAATCCTTGATTGAAACCGGTTATCTAAAGAATTTTTAATTGTGTTATCACTTATAAGAAAGATGGACATTGTTAGCTTATAAATAAAGCAGTGCAGCAAATATCTGTCTGTCATGATGTCTCCAGCGACGCAGTCAGTTTTCCTCCTATTTTGCTTCCTTGTTTTCTTTCCTCAGATGTCTGCTGCTGATGTCTGCCGCCAGACACAGAACTACATCATCCATCCACAATATCTACTTACTTGTGTCATGTCTGGACATAAAGTAACTTTTCACCAACACTAAAACAAAACAAAATCTAAAATGTATCGACCTCATTTTCGTGTTTGAAGCTCATTATTAACATAGTTAGTACAACCACAAAACGTTTCATCTGCATCAGCCGCAGAAGAGCAGCGACACACTCATTTTATAAAAGCGAGTGTGGGTAAATGTCCGTGGTCTTTTAGCGACATCTGCCGCTACTTGATGGTACTGCGTGTAGGATGCCACATCTGGTCACCTGACATCTTTGCACGTCGCTCGTTGGTTGTCCTGGGAAATGGAGGAAGAAAACAGTTTACGACTTACATTTTACAACGTCGTGTTACATTTTAATTTGAAGTTACGTACTTGGTCATTCAGTTTAAAGCCTCTTATTGTCACCATTTTAATTTTGATATTGGTTGCCGGTAATTATTATTATTATTTTTAAATTGTTTAATAATTTTTTTTTGTATTTACAAAAAAAATCCACCAACGTCATGTAGCTGAGTGGTTCGTACCATTTTGCATCCGTTTCAATTGAAGACTCCTTGCATTCAGACTGAGCCTCTCAACCTGCACGGACTAAAAAAAAAAAAAAGAGGTACATTTCTAATTAAGTTGTTTTGTATGCTTAAGGAGACAAACTGTGAGATGTCATACCTGGACGTGCACCAGGAACTCAAATTTGCATTCTGACACTGTCGGGACTATCAACAGTTCTGGAAGGACAAAAATGTTGCATAAAACAAATAAGTTATGTCGTAAATGATGGATATACAGTAGTCCATGCACTCATACCATGTGATTTCCCAACGGGGTTTAGCTTTGTTAGCCTCCTTAGCTTCCAGACTGCGATTACAATAAGTGAAACAGGTGCGCTTCCTCTTTGGAAGCACTGGACAAAGAAATTGAAATTGTTAACGAAGCAATGCAAACCTATGAAGACTGTCTGGTGAGGTGTGTGTGGCACTATGGTAAAAATGAATACACAGGAAGAGAAAAATCTAATCAAAATCTCCCATGTTTTGATGGTTGGACTTACAACAAAATGTTTGGACACGTCACGTCTTGTCTTTCATCTTTTTGGCGTCACTCTCATCTTTCTTCTTTTTGCCATTGTCAGTGTCCACGCTGTTGTAAAGAACAAACAATGATTGGTTAACCAGCTCTTGATAACATTTTCTACATCAATCAAAAGTACAGGATATGACGGGATGCACGCCCTCAGACCTACCCACTGCGATTTGTAGTCATAGGTTTGTTTTTGTTGCCGGTGTTCGCCTTCAATTTACGCGCCGCTTTATTTCTCCTTCTCCAGGCTGAGTAAGTGTTCCGTGTCTTTTTCCTTTTTGTCGTTTCTTGAGAAAGACGTCGAAAGAAGTGAGAGGCTGTTACGCAGACTAATGAAGCACTTCCAAGACTTGACAAGCCAATTTTGCACTTCAGTGTTCCTCCAAGGTGAGTTGCAATGGACTGACTTACTACTTTTTGCCGGGTCGCCATCAGATTCTGTTTTTCTGCAAATAAATAATAATAGTGTGTAATATTTGATTTGATTGGGATCTAAAGATTGGACTAAATACAGCATAGTGTGTCCTGATGCTTACCCATTAGCCTCTGTAGTTTTAGCCGTCAACTGGGTTCTTTTACCAGCAGAGGTATCAGCCTCATTACTACTTTCCGGTGTCTGGACATCTTTGGGGTTCATTTTTCTCTTCTTTGTTATTGGTGAGTCTCTGTCAAGATTAAATATTATAATAGGAACTAGGGGTGGGAATCTTTGAATGTCTCACGATTCGATTCCGATTTTTGGGTCTGCGATTCGATTCAGAATCGATTTTTTTATTATGAATGATTTTTTTTATTCAAAATGATTTGATTGACAATGATTTTTGCTTCAATCTATAGATGTGCAAGGAATCGTAATGATCTACTCCAGTCTGACTCGCTAATGCTAATTAGCGAGCTACTCGGCACTTTTATCACTCAAAAGAACGGCTCCACGCTGCCAAAAAAAACAACTTTTATTGGAATAACTTGATCGTGACTTTTTCCTTCTACTCTCTAATGTGGCTACAACTTAACTGTGTTATTAGACCGCGTGGAACCACACTGCCCCTAAGTGGCTAAATCGAGTACAACATGAACAGCGCTCCCAATAAAGGCACACACAAACAAAGGCAAGACAGTATATAATAATTTAATTAAAATCGATTTTGGGACATTTAAAATTGATTCTGAATCGTACTAAATGAGAATAGATTTTTTGGCACACCCCTAATAGGAACACCTTTAAGTTTGTGGTTTGCTTTGTCGGGACATACAGGAAGTAGGTCTGCTGCTTGGACTAGAGAGTTAACCGAATACAGTAGCACAAAACGGGGGGGTTAGTTGACAATTTCTGGACAAGTGATGAGGCTAAAAAACACTAGAAATGAGTCCGGTTCATATAAAAAAAAAAATCCTAGAGATACGAGCAACCCAACTTACAATTTTTTTTCGCGATACCAGCCGTCGTTTGGATGATTTGTTGCTTTGAGAAATTTGGAACCAACCGAAGTTCCATTAAACCCAACTAAAGTGTGTCTCAACTGACCTTTTACTGATTGGTGTAGGTCTAAAACTGCACCACCTCCTTTTCAAACTTTTTTTCCCTAGTGAATACAGTACATTGAGCAACAAAGAAACACACACAAATATATCTTCTCGGGTTTGTCCAGTAGGTTACCCCGTACCTTTTTGCCTGTGGATGTCGCCTGGCTTGGTCTTCCATTTCCCTCCCATGTTGCTAGAACAGTACAGACATGAAAGATTAAAAAAATGCTTAACAATGATAAGATATAGAACACAAACTCTTACTTGATGCTCCTTGCCGTTAAAGACTCTACGTTGGTCATGCTGGTGGCCGCAGATTCAGTAAACATCTTGGCGATTTCTGGGAAAAGAACGGGGACGGCGTGTTGGTCACGACTATTTAAAACTGTCCAAATCTGTTCAGAAAATGCTTTTAGACATATTGTGCCAACATACCGGGTTGGGTAAACAAAGTAGCCGTTTTTTTTTATTTTGAATAACATTGAGAATTAAAGTAGCATTTTTGAAAAAAAAATTTTTTTTCTGAAAAAACAACTTTATCCTTCAAAAAGTACAACCATTCTCAAAAGATTCCAGCTCGCTTTTATTCTTGCAAAAATACAACTTTGCATACAATTTGATCAAGTTATGCGCCGGCGTCTAATTCAAAATAATAAGAGGAGCTACTAAATGTGACTTACCCGTTCGTGTCGGTTCACCATTGTGGATAGTGTCCTGTCTTCCGTCTCGTTTGGTACTTTGGGACAATCTTTAAAAAAAGAAAACTACAAATTGTAGTCTGATCTTGTAATTCATCCGGACCAAATCCAATTTAAAAAAAGAGGCAAACTGACTGGTTGCTGTTTTGCATTGGAAGCACCAATTTTGCCGCTCTGCCGGTCATCACGGTGCAAGCCCCTGTCGGAACGTCAGAAATGATGTCATCGTTCATATTCACATTCATTCCAACAGTAAACTCAATTGTACCTCTTTGCTTCTGGACTGACTCCTGATCCTCCTGCTGTTGTGGTTCTCTGAAAAACAAACACTACCAATGATCCATAAAGGCCAACCAGAAAATGGGACAATTACATGAAGGACGAGTAGTATTGGACATTTGGGTTTGGTTGGTGTAGTTTTTCTCAAGAATCAGTCTTGTATTTCTTTTTTTATTGGCTTTATTTATTTATGATTATTTATTGTTGGATACAATGGCGCCTTTCTAGCAATATTACAGACATGTGTTGCTAAAACTGGAGTTAAATAGTTCTACTTGAAGCAATGTTGTATTTTAAGTCTTTTTGCTTCAATTTATTCCTTGAAAATGAATTATAATGCTATATTTTGGCTAGTTAGGGGAGCAAGAAGGAAGTTAGTTTATGCGTTATAGTTATTCTAAATTAATCGTGAGAATAATTGGTAATCAATTTTTTTTTTAACCCTGGAGAACCCACGGGGTCAAATTTGGCCCCTATAAATTCTGCTACTTAAATAACAAAGACCACCTTTTTTTTTTACAAATTTAACTTCAAAAGTCCAGAGTGCCACTTCTGACCCCTGCATGGGGCCATCTAGTGGATGAATATTGCACTTACATGAGCCAGAGTGGTGGTGACAAGATGGCTGTTTTGTTGAGCGGGAAATCAATCCAAACAAAACCATCTTCTCAGCAAACCATCAGATGGTAAAATATATATATTTTTGTTAATCTATTTCATATCATGTTGCAGAATGCCTAGGAGTATGTTTTATATATATATTTTGATAAATTAGCAACTCTGAGCTAGTTCAAAAAACAAGGGTTAAAATTGAAAAAACATATTTTGGTGTTCAGTGAACTTTTAGCAGTCATTTAATGTATAATTCATAATTTTCCAAAGAAGAAAAGGGTTCTTGGGTTCTCCAGGGTTAAATCTGCATTGTCCTCAAAAAAATCCACATCAGTCGGGCCTTAGTGAAAATCTTCTGCCGCTTACCCTTCCATATGCCACATGTTTTCAAGCGGCGACGACGTGCGAAGGCAGACCGAACGGAGTCGATGCGAGAGAGTCTTGTGCGGATCCAAGTCCAGGTTGTCCAGATTGAGACCCCTCGAGATGCGTGACGAAATCCCCAGAATGTCAGGATGTTCCCGCTCGATCTGCCAAGTTGGACGAGCGCTTACGTTCCCGCGGTGCGAGGCCGGAGCTGCGCCGACCTGAGTCCCGGAGTTTGGATTCTGACAGGCCTGCATCATTTCGCAGCTCAGTTTCATGCTTTAACAGAAGGAATCGGAGGTTTAACCGACTTAAAATGGCTTGCACAGTTTCTTGCCGCGAACCTACTAGAAGCTGTTGCCGTGGTTGAGCGCAAGGTCGGCCATGGTGACGAAGGGATCCTGGAGAATCTGACCGGGGATCAGTCGCTGGCCGGCGTCAGGCCTCAGCAGCTTCTTCAGCAAATCCACAAAGGTCTCCTGGTCTTGGACTTCTGCTGTGGTGTCTTCGTTTGACAGGTGGACCACTTGTCTGACCTGGATCGGAACACACTGCAAGCCTTAATACCGAGTACGCGACATGAGTCGGACTTTTTCTTTTTCGAATGGATTCTGACTCAAAATCCAGGATTGATTTGTGGTTGGTGAGGTGTTGGTACAGTTTGTAATTATTTGGCTATTTTTCCAAGAAGAACAAAAGGGAAGTCCATGGTCAGAAAAGGAGTACAACAGCTAGAGGTCATAGCATTACTAACTGTCCAATCAGATCTCATTATTTGGGGGTTTCATGTGTAATTGTGCCGGTAAGAACATTGGTTTGGTACGGCACATGGAAATTCACAAACAAACATTTTAAAACCCGTGGGCAGTATTTTATTTTGAAATGGCTTGGTCAGAACCAACAAAAAGCCAAAAACGGGTCACAATAACGTCTAGGGGTTAAAAAGAGTGAAAAAGTCTGAGGTTTAATGGTAACCTTGACATCTGCTAGCCAAGGAATTCGCAGCACTGCGTTTACGGAGTTGACGTGTCGCTTCGGGTGACCACATTTTCAAAATGAAAAACCAGGACGATTTCGATGAAAATGAAATGTATAGTAAATTCTCACCAGTAACTATAACAAATTTCAATCTAGTGACTTGTAGTTGTGTTATTTATTCCTTTAGCTAAATGCTAAATGCTATCTTGGTTGACAGCTCAACAACGCTAAACAAGGCAATGTACTCACCATATTCAATCTTTTTTTGCTTGGTCTTGTCGCCCGTCCCGCATTGTAACATTGGAAATACACCGTCAGAAAAAAAAAAAGAAAAATAAAGAAAAAAAACTAAACAAAACAATAAATAATAATTATAAAAAAAAAAATAGAAGAAAAAAAAAAAAGGAAATACAGCGTCAGAAAAGCTCAGCTTGCTTTGGGTCTGACCAGCCACCGCAGCATTAGGCTAGTAGGACTACATTTCTCATGATTCTTAAAACACGGAAGCAGGAAGTAGTTCTAGTTCCGGTATGATGAAACCCGGCTGCTAGCAATTGCAAACGTTCAACAGCTAAATTCCTATTTTGATCGGTTTGTCGTATGAATCTCCCAAAACTGCGACGCTGGCTTGAACCTGTGTGAAAACCGGGGGACAAAACAATGGGGCCAGGACTCGGGACACAAAGCTTAAAACGGGGACTGGTCCACAAACCTGCGACGTCTTACCGCCCTAGTGTACCTAGAAATGGAGGCAGATTTAGCACACCCGACTAGAATGGTATTTTTGGATTAATTTTCTGCAATTGATTTTTTTTGTTTGGCATTTCTCACCTTGGCGGCAGCATTCGCATGCGATTACTCAGGAAAATGTCATTTCTCACCCTACGTTATAAAGATAAAAGAAACAAAACGTGATACCTTGCAAAGGTCATCCAGAGAGTTGATAAAACAGTCGGTGCAGACGTAGCCAAACTCGTTGGGCGTCTAGGGAGAAGTGATACAAAACTGTCGGAAACAGTCAAACCTCAAGACTTTCCGAGCCGTTCACCTCCTAAAGATCTGAGGCCGTTTAGAAAAAAGTTTTGAAACACGCCCCGATTATACCTTTAGTCTCCAGTAAAACGACTGGTAGCCCTTTTTCATCTCGTAAAAGTAGTATCTTGTCGTGTTGAGTCCGATGTTTAGTAGTCTTTGCGGAATGTGACCCAAGATATGCTCAATCTTTCTCAACTGTGGGGGGGAAAAAAAGGTTAAAGATCAAAGTGTCCTTATGTCAGATCATATTTAGATATTTTTGGGGGAGGTTCTTGCCATGTCGTATTCACAGGTGCTGTAGAAAAGTGCAGAGCCCAGAAACAACTCGGCGATGATGCAACCCAGAGACCACACGTCGATCGGCTTCGTGTAGGGACAACCCAGGATGATCTCCGGAGCCCTGAAAATAGCGACAAATAATAGATCTGGCAAATACGGCGTCAAATATATCTCAAGAATATCTCTAGTCTTTGCGTACCTGTAGCGGCGGTTCTGAAAGAGTTGGCCCTGGTTGGTCTCCGAGACGTGCTGGGCTAAGCCAAAGTCGATGATTTTAACTTTGTACGGCCGGTTGACGTGCTCCACCATCATGATGTTGTTGGGCTTCAGGTCTGCGTGGATAAGTCCAATACTGTTCAGAAAATGCAGGCCGACGGCCAGCTGAAGACACGAACGAGTACATGACATTCAATGATATTAGCTTCATCAAGCTGGCTCGCGAGCTTTTGAAGACAATACCGGGTGTTGTGTCAGATCAGCATACCCGTATCTGTAGCCTTACCCTAAACTCAACCGAACACCGAACCTGTTCTCTACAGCGCATGCACAGAAGTGCAAGGTATGCTAGTCCGATGGGTATGCGGTTTTGTCAAGACACCGGGTCTGGTCCGGTGATATACGCTAGCTCAAAGGACGGATAGGAAACACTTAACAGACCTATGCCAATAGAACTAAAACTAAACTAAACTTTTTTTTTTTTTTCTGGAGAGCTCAGTATTGTTCATTCGGTAATTTTACCGATTTGACATGTCATCATCATTGCGCTCCTTTTTTTTGGTTTGTTTGTTTGTGTATGTACGTGCGTGCGAGTGTGTGTGTATTCATTAGTTCACCTAAAACCTATTAAAAAAAATCCCTTAACTCTTTGACTGCCAAAAACGTTAAATAACGTTTAGTAAAATCCTATGGAGGAGTGCCAAAGACGTTAAAAGACGGGGTTTTTTCAAAACAGAGGTGAAACTAACCATTTTCTATTGTTGATTACTGAAAAACGGAATAAGGTAGAAACAAACATTTTGTTCTGATGAAAGATGAGAGTCCAATCTTTCATTTGGTAGTATGTGTGTTTCCATAGTCCAAACACATAATTTTCTATGGACCTTGAAAGATCAGTCAAAAATGCTTAAATCGGCTGGCACCCACGGCATCCCTTTTCTGAAAACGTCTGGCAGTCAAAGAGATACCCGTTCACCTAAACCGAACACTTCCAGCCAGAGTCGTGAGGCCGTCAGGAGACCCGAGGAAGGACTAGAAAACTAAACTAAACTAAAGGAACACTTCCTCGGGCTGCATGGACATGGGAAGTACAAGAACGCAACACTTTCTGAATTCAAGATTAGATGTTTATTTTGTTCACCAGTAAACCGTTTACCAGTTTACCGGAAACAAAAATATCTAATTTTATCTTTCCTCCAACAAGGTTAAGAACCACTGACTTATGACCTTGCCCGTGCGTCCTCAAATGGCATTTGAGCTGGCAAGACGTTTTTTTCAATTTCGACTGCACTTAGTAGTACGCCAACAATGGTACATTTTTCAAAACAGGACCTATTCTGAAACCCTCCTAATCCCGCCACCGATTTAAAAACTCCAAACTCCAAAGTTAGTCTCTTCAGACAAAAGGTCGATTCGGTGATTGTTCCGCACATTGGTAAAGGTTTACCCGGACTGATTTCTGGTCATTAAAAGGCTTTTCAAGCTTGCTGATGATCAGAAACCAGAAAAGTCAGTACGGGTAAAGCCTTCCACTGCATAGTTTGCCGAGAACAGATCTGGTTCTGAAAATCTTGCTATGGGCAGCGGAATTGTACAACACATTGGATCAATGCGACATAAAGCCTCTCAGTTCCTCTCAGAGGTTGACGGACCCAAAATGTACACATTCCACGTTCACACTTTTACAATAGAGATCCTGACGTCACGTGATTTTCGCTGAACGCGAGGAAATTATAGCGCAAGGACATTGACAGTCACTTTGCTGAAAAGGACCTAATATATATATATATATATATGTGCGAGGTGGACGAGTTGGATTTTTTTGGAGGAGTTTTTTTTTGTCAATTTGCCGGCGCTGCTAATGTGGAATTATCCCTTCTGTTGCCGGCGAGTGCTTTCGAATCTGATCATACAAAAGGCTTTACAAGTTTGTACATTCCGGATTTTTTTTTCCCTTTTGATGTATGGTCAAAATGCCATCAAAGTTGGCAGTTTCATGCAATTCTCGGCAGTGTTATTTATGTACGTTAGCAACTTAGCAGCTGCTAAGTCGGCTTCGGCCACCGTCATTTATACCGGAAAAAGTTTTCTTCATGGTGTTGGTCAGTTTTTAAATCCAACCGTGTCATATTTATTAAAAGGTAGCAGCACAAATGAACGAAACGTTAACGTGTGGTAAGAGTTAGCATCTGCTAATTTAGCCACCATGTACAAAGTGTAACATTGGCCTCTTTTGGTAGCCTGGAGCATGCTAGCGCCCCTTTTTTTTTTTGTGCCTCTTCTCGTTGTGGCAGCTGGTCCACAGATGCGTTTTCTATCAGGCCAAAATGGTTGCGCTAACGGCCATTTTGGGCCGCGTGACGTCTACGTCAGGATCTCTGTAAGACGTAGCTTTAGATGAGGGCAAATGTACCTGATGCAGAATGGGTCGGATCTCCTTGACGAGGAGGCACTTGGTGGGTCGGGTGTGCATGAAGTCCCACAAGTTGATGTCCAATATCTCAAACTCCAGACACATGTACAACCTGTCCACAAAGATGCTTTTGCACTGGACCAGGTTGACTTTGTCCATGTCGAAAGCCATTAAGGTTTTCAATGTGCTGGCCTGGAAAAAGACATTCGGATCAAATCAAGCCATCCATAAGATAGCCAATCACGTCTTCTGCTCTGTTCTGGCACCTCCTTCTCAAACATTCCCGGGTCGTTGATGTGCTTGAAGATCTTGACGGCGACTTCCTCCCTGGTGGCCGTCTTCAAGCACTTGACCACGTCGCCGTAGGTGCCCTCGCCCAGGAAGCCCAGAATGTGGTAATCGGAGGCGGGCGAGTGGAGGACCCACAGGTATCCGTCGGCGTTGCACAGCGAGGAGCACATGGCCACGGCCTCCTCTTCTGACGACGTGACGGCTTTGGCTTGGACCCTGTAAGGGGGGTTCTGCCGTCCGCCATTGTACAGGGTCAGAGAGTGTTAGTTTGTTTTTGGTTTCTAAACAAGGGGGGCGAAAGGGTTGTGTTTCAAGCCTAGGATAGGGTTTCATACAAGTCAGGTTTAGGGTTTCAAATTAGGACTTGAAGTTAGGGTTTGGGGGTTCAAGAGGCAGTTTGAGTGTCAAGCCTAGGTTGGGGTTTCAAAGGAGTGTTTCGAGATTCAAACTTGGGTTGGAGGTTTGAAGATTGAAGATGTCACATTTTCAAAGTAGGGTTTTAAAACAGGGCTAAGGGGTTTCAAATTAGGATATTGAGCCTAAATTAGGGCTTCAAAAAGAGACAGATTTTCAAAGTAGGGCTTCACGTCAGGGTTAGGTTATCAAAGAAATATTTCAATGGTTAGGGTTTCAGATTAAAGTTTCAAAACGGGACTAGTGTTAGAAACATCAACCCAAGATTTTCACCTTGAGGTAGGATTTTGACCGTTTCAAGCCAGGTTGAAGGTTTCATTGCATGGTTAAAGGGTAGGGTGTCGAATTAAACTTACTAACCTGCTCGGCAGCCATTTTCCATTCATGGCAGACACAAATGAATAAAACACATCCACCTTTGGTAGCACTAAAAAAAAAATGACCAACAATTTTTTGAAAATTTTTACATGATAAAATGAGCTTTTACTGGAGTTGTCAGTGCGTAATGGCTCCTGTAAATTCAGTGATGATGTCACATAGCTGTGTCAAGTCTCTAATGTAGCGTACCGCCCCTATCGGCATAGTGACATCACATTTTCATTACATCATCATGTGACCTCAGTTCGCTTATACTTGTGGGTTCATAACAAGCCTGCTGGTAAGTATTTTCAGTTGATCAGAAAGCGTCTGTTATATCTTTAATTTGTATAACTAACTTCTTGTCAGCGGAGCAGGCACGTAGGCTAATTGGAGAAGCTAATAGGAAGTGAGGCTAATAGGAAGTGGCAAACATGCTAAATTGACATTTTATTATGAAAACTTAGGCATTTTAAGGGGCCCCAAATACGACCCCACAACACTCTAGTGCACCTTAGAGGCTTAGAAAAAATAATAGCCGCAAGGACCAATTTCGTCAATTGACATAAAATTAGCAAAATTTTATAAATATTTAAAATAGTTTTCTTCTGAGGTACTGTAGTAGCAAACTACATCTTTTAGATTAAGATTGTAAGGGGTTTTAGAGGCGTAAAAAAAAAAAAAAAAAAACTAAATCACACCAAAATTGTTTAGTAATCCGTCAGTCATTAAAAAAAATTGCTATTTTTTATTTTCACAAAAAGAACAAAGGGTGCTAATATCGACAAATTTGGATATCAAATAATTAGTATTATATATATTCTATGCAAAATATTAAGATGTATTACTTTGGCTTCATTAGTAATACAATATTTATAAGGTAAAAGCCGAAACTGAACAGGAAGTTGTTTAAACTTAAGTTTTTTTTTTCTACGTCATCTTTTGTAGAACAGCATGGAGTTAAAATGTGATTCTTTCAAAGATTTGCCGAAAGTTAAAATACAGCCACCCAACACCAGTTTGATTGAATGGTCAACACAAAATTTAGATGGACACGAAAAACCCTCAAGGACCCAAGTCTGAAACTGAACAGGAAGTTGGCCGTTTTAGTTTGAAGGAGCCAAGTAAGGAAGTAAACTAAGTTATCTGCTACACTACCACGATTAACAAGATAGCTTTTTTTTTTAATTAAAGTTTTAATTATTTATATATATTTTTGTTAATGACTTATTTAATGTCCCTGAAAATGTATTTGTAGTGTTTAATTTAAAATGTACCTTTTTCTTTTTACCTGCTCTTGATGTTGTAGCACCGTTTTCCACTAGAGGGCAGTGTGGCACTGAGGGAGACAAGTACCACAAGTAGCACATCCGGTGTGATTGAGCTATTTTTTTTAAGGCTGGAGTTGAACTTAGGAGCTGAAAATTGACCACTTTTATTATTTTTTATTCCCATCGGTGTCAATTATTCTCCCCCTTCGACTACATTATACATGAAAAGCCTTTTGGAAAAATGACTATTGTTAAAAATAGTCAGTTGAGATGCTGTATAATTCAATAAGGTCCTGTGGATCCTCCATAATAGACATGCAAACCTTTCATGATGTCTCCATGTGTGTGTGTGATTGACTCGTCAATGTCTTCAATTAGCAATCAATCAATGCAGGCAGCAGAGTGCTTTGGTGTTGGGTGTTTGCTCTTAATGATCTTTTAGTCTGTGAGCAGTATGGATCGAGTCGGCCTTGTGGGCCCTTCATAACGCCGAGCCGCGTTATTATGGGCTGAAATATTGACCTGCGAGGGCCGTGCTGGGGCCTCGTGGCATTATTAGGATTTTCGCATCCATACGGAAACAAATGGGACCGTGATGTACGCTCGTGCTTCTCATGCCTTCATTTGTCCGTTTTTGCAACACGTTCACAAGCCACATTTGTGTGTTTACACGCTGAATGTGTGCATGTGTGTGTGTCCAAGCGTGTAATGCGGCCCTTGGGTGCCGTGCTGCGGTGCAACAGCGGCGCAAATATCCCATCAGTGTAAGATGCAAACTTTTGACCTTTTACCACTGAGCAAAATCGAGGGCCAAATGCACATTTAATGACGTTCTGGTTTAATGACGCCATCAACAAAACATGGGTTGGAGTGCTAATGAGATTATTTGATTAAGACATGAGAGTAGGAAATGAATTAGAGTTGTAATGTAATATGCATCAATAATTACTGTAATGTAAATAACAATCTATCCATTATGTGTAATTTTTTGAAAGTTTGTCATTTATAACTAATTGATTAACTCACTGGTGTCCAAACTCGGTCCTCGGGGGCCGGTAGTCCCGCAGGTTTTGGATATTTCTCTCCTCCAACACAGCTGAAGCTCATCAGCAAGCTCTACTAAGCCTGATAACAATCCTGTTGATTGAAACAGGTGCGTTGGAGCAGGGAAACCTCCAAAACCTGCAGGACTACCGGCCCCCGAGGACCGAGTTTGGACACCACTGGATTAACTCATTCACTGCCGTTGACGGCTATAGACGTAAAAAATTCATTTGAACTATTTGTATTAGTTTGACACTTTTTTCCACTTTTGTAATTAAGAGTATAAAAAAACCTTAAAAAAAATTATTAAACATTTAGAACAGATATAAAATTTGTGATTAATTGTGAGTTAATTATTGAAGTCATGTGATTAATTACGATTAAAAAATGTAATCGCCTGACGCGATTAAAAAAAGAAAGAAAAGATTGTTAAAAATTAGGGGCGCCAGGCGATTACAATTTTTAATTGCATTAATTCACTAGTTAACTCACGATTAATCACAAATTTTATATCTGTTCTAAATGAACAATAAAAAAAATGTAGGTTTGCACACTCTTGTTAACAAAAGTGGAAAAAACATGTGAAACTAATGGAAATAGTTCAAATGAATTTTTGACGTCTATAGCCGTCAATGGCAGTGAATGAGTTAAATAAATGTTTACTGATAAAAACAACATTACATTTGCATTATACTTTACTAATAGTTTACCACAATTGGCATCAATTCCATGGCATTGTTTAAGAACCCAATAAAGAAGCACACATGTGGACATTAAATATAAATACTTTTATAATGTACAAATTGTACAGATGCGGCGGCGGGTAACAATAATAACAACGTAGATGGACGGGACAGCATACAGATATAAAGAATACGTTGACACCATCACTGGCATGTTATCTTTTCATACACAAACAGGCAGCTGGAATGATGAAATATTCAAATGTCTCCTTCCTGACGTCAACAAATAAAACACAATTAACCACAATCCCTCGAGTGCGGTTGGCCTCTTATCGGGAAAAGACGGCGTTCCGCGGCTCTCGTGATGGGAGCGCCTGTCAAGGTTACGACCGTTCGTGCCTGTCTGAATGGAATGTTCAGACAAACAAACTGCTATCATGTGACCTTGATGATGTCATTGAGGGGAGGGCAGGCCAATGGGTTGACATGTTTAACAAAATAAAAAAAACAAAAAAAAAATGAACATAAGTAAAATTTATTAAAAGTAATTTCCTGGCAATGATGTAAACGGATGTGTCAAGGCAAAATTGAGAACTTGAGATACAATGTGACAAAATATCGATATCGCAATCCGGTATCGTTGCCATCGTGTTTTCCTAATTCATCCCACATATTTTTATGGTAAATTATGAAAGAAAAGCACATTTTGTATGGTTAATATTCTTTAATTAGGTGTTTTCTTCCAATATATTTATTATTACTAAATGAGAATTTTTAGCTTATTGCCCCTTTCCAATCAAAAGTGGATGCCTCTTTTATAAGACGAAGCAATCAGCAACGGTGGACTCTTAATTAAAATTGTAATGTGGTAAATGTCAATACATGACGTCTGTGCCCTTTGACCCCTTCAGATCCGTAGATGATTGCAGTGTAAATGACATATTTGCGTGTCTAAAGCGATAAAACGCATCATTTGGAGGATGTCAACACTTTTGGCTCATGATTGGAATCCTAGCTGACCAATCACAATCGTAAGATGATTTGCATGATGTTCATGTTAAAAAATGTGACATATACGCTTGGTATGTTTACAACACATTAAAGCCATACTACCCTGGCGTCCACTATAACAAATAAAAACATGAGATAACCCCTCCCCCCCAAAAAAATCCACGTTTTTATGTGGGAAGAGTCAAAATCTGTAAAAAAAAATCAAAATAAAAATGTCCAGCAGAAAAAATGCGGCTGTGAAGGGGTTAAGTGATTTGCATAAGTGAAATAAAACATGAAATAAAACATTCAATCAAAGCCCAAGAGCAGCCCCCCCCAAAAAAATTCCTCCACCAGTGAGTCAATGTTCTTCACATCTTGGAACACAATTAAGAGTGCTTCTCCCCTCTGGAAAAATCAATCCGACGGCCAAATGTGACCCTTGAACCCGGGCGGCCATTAATTAACTCTTTGACTGCCAGACGTTTTCAGAAAAGGGATGCCGTGGGTGCCAGCCGATTTAAGCATTTTTGACTGATCTTTCAAGGTCCACAGAAAATTATGTGTTTGAACTATGGAAACACACATACTACCAAATGAAAGATTGGACTCCCATCTTTCATCAGAAAAAAAAGTTTGTTTCTACCTTATTCCGTTTTTCAGTAATCAACAATAGAAAATGGTTAGTTTCACCTCTGTTTTGAAAAAAACATCTTTTAACGTCTTTGGCACTCCTCCATAGGATTTTACTAAACGTCATTTAACGTTTTTGGCATTCAAAGAGTTAAGTATGACCTCAGACTTTGCCGCCGGGAAGGGACGCGGACCATCAGTTTCAAACCAAGAAACCCTCGGGAGGTAGCTCGAAGCATGAGGTTGGTCAATATAGCAATAGGCAACTAGCATAAAAACGTTAAAATCATATTTAAAATGTCGCCTCCCCTCTGCAACGTTGCAGTGATGTCACCTTCAAAACACTGAAAATAAGTGTCACTTGTGTGCCTCAAATGTACATTTTTAAAAAAAACAACAGTCTGTGAAATACGATAATAATCAACATTAAAGCCTCGCTCATCTGTCTAGTTCAAATTTGGTAGCAATTGCAGAAAATCTTCAGTAGTCTGCCAAATTTCCCGTGGATAAGTGGAATTGGCTTTGCGGGCTGAATTGGGAATTTTTAAAAATCATTTCTGTCTGCGAGGATCGATGGAAACTGACCCTAAAATGGTCACTTGAAAAGCAAAATAAGACGACTTCTGCATGGATTTAAGACGTTTTTGTGGGTCTACTCATAATAGGCAAGACTAGGCATGGGCCGATTACCGGTTTACTATGGTATGAAAATGTTAAGGTTTCAATAACCGCTTATATTATCTGTCACTGGTAATGAGCTCTTCTTTTCTTTTTTTTTGAGGACACTTCTAAGCAGAGTCTTTGATGTGAATTGCCTTCAAATAAATTTAATGTCATTTTTTTTGGCGAGCAGTTACGCAGGGAGGAGGAGGATGGGGTATGCCCTTTAAAAAACATGTACAGTATATGTGTAGGTGTCGGCGTGTACTGGTTAGCCCCAAGGACAACATGAATACCCCCAAATTTGTTCTCAAAATAGCTCACCAGCGATGGGACACTGTGAAAAAAAAAATTAATCAGAAGAAGAATGTTATCATTTATGTATGTGTTTCTTTATTTAAACTTAACATGGCACACATATGGTAATGTACCGAATATTCTTATTTTGTTTAAAAATAAAATAGATTGTGTTGAATTTTAAAAAAAAAAATGCTGTTTTTGATTTACTCTAATATTTCAAATAAGTACATAAGCGTGGGACCGCCAATGTGACGTAAACAGCTTTGACTGGAAAATACATTTAGACGTATTTAAATACGTTTGAAGATACTTGTAAGCTAAATGCTAAAAATATAGCATTTTCCGGTGTAATGCCACAAGGGATTGCCTTGCGCATGCCCCATGGCAGAATGGCAATGACGAACAGAAATCATGCACTGGAAATATAATAAATCATAAAAATTGCAAATACAATTTTTATTACGTACATAATTTTCGAACGTATTGGTATAATGAAGACCAAATGCTATTTTCTATTTTATTTTTTTTATAAGTCAATACTCGATACTTGGCCTTTTGGGTAAAAATGCAACATATTTAGCATTTAGCCTACAAGTATGTTTATTTGCAAATACATTTGAATGTACTTGTTTACACGAATTTGCAAATAAATAAATTTTACAGCTGTCATTTTAATACCCAATATGCTTGCTTCAATCTAACATCGGCCCATGCCTAGACAAGACTACTAAATTTCCCATTGCTAACTGACACTGGCTCTGGGTGGATACGATTCTGGGTGCCGTTACTAAGCAAAATTTTTCAGGTATTTTTTACATATGGGGAAGTCCTCCAAGCAACAATTTACTTAATAAATCAACAACAACAAAATCAAGACAATTAGACTCGTTAAGGCTAACTGGTCTCGCACATTTTTTCCGCTCTACACAAAAACATCACCGGACAAAAAAAAACCACACGAGCAAACACAATGCATCTGGCTCGGGGGAACTGTTACATTTAAACAGCAAAACAATCAAAACCAGAGAAAACTTTCAGTTCACATTCAAGTGTGAACTGTGTGAAATCGGAAAGCATTTTTTCCTGGGGTGGACATTATTGTCAATAAAAGAACTCCTCCCTCTCCTGGTGTAAGAAATGCCTGATTCCTGACAGACGTCCTAACGACAAAAGCCATTAGCGACCTAATGAGCAACCGTGTAGCGGCCGTGGACGCCTCTCACCTTGGCGACCCACCCGCTGTCCCCGCCTTTTACTACACGCCGTTACCAAACGCCATCTCGCAACTCGCTTATTGTGACAAACAACACCCGCTGAGGAGCGCTTAAATAGCCGGCGGTAGAAGCCACGCTAGCTTCCATTACTTCAAAACGAGCCAATTCATTTAGATTCCGTTTTTTTGCGCCACAGGCACCTTGCGTTCGTTTTATTTAGCTCAATTCACATCCTGGCAGTTCGCACGTTTTTTTTTTGGGGGGGGGGGGTTGTCTGTTGTCAAGTGAAATTTAGTAGAAAATGTGGTTTTAAGACGGTCCAAGCTTACGTGATGTACGGATGGCGTGCAATGAGCGAGTTTGCGCAATGACGTGAGAATACGTCAGTTAGCATCATACTTGATTTTCATTAGACTGTTTTATATTTGTGATTTTCATACAGATATTTACTTTAATTGTGACTTTCTAAAAATGTAGGATTTTAGGTTAATTCGTTAGACTTCAGCATGTTCTGACTTGCGTACAAGTTCAAGTTACGCAACCGCTAACTCAGTTGTAAACTGACAACTTCCTATATTTGAATTCACCCCACAATTAAGACACCACAAATGTAAATAATGCTAACCTTTAGCTTGCAGCTAATGGTACCGTGGACCAAAAGTGGGAAATCCAGGTCCAGAAAGTAAAAAACCCTGCCCCAGTTTGGCTTTAGCCCCAAGTGCTAGCTAGCAGCTCCCTAGCTAGCTCCCATAGTGCTTGTTTACTTTTTAGGCAGCTAGCCAGCTAGCATTAGGGGCTAAAGCCAAACTGTGGCAGGGTTTTTACTTTCTGGACCTGGATTTGCCACCTCTGCTGCGGACCTTGATGAGGAACACTGAGTAGGAATCCATCCTCAAACATTAAAGCTACATGGCATTCCCGTGAATTTCACATCTGCTTGTTTGGAACATTCTGTATGCAAGGTGAGCGTAGCAGTCAATGTTGTCGCTCCGACGCTACTTTGGATTGCCTGTCGCAAACAAAGTCCTCCCCCATTATTGGCCTTCTCGTCAAGGCAACCCTTCAGATCACGCAAAACTAAACGAATCAGTTTTTTTTGTCTTTAGGCAGTCAGTAGTACGATGGGGGTTGGCCAGGGTTCTTTGTTGTTGTCTTTTTGGATTTTCTCCAAAAGAGAGTCCAATTTTTTTTTTTTCTGTTTACATCATTCATGCAGCACTCCTTATCCCTTTAAAGGCAGAAGGTGTGCAGGCCAGCAAACAAACAGCAAGCTCGGGTTTGAGGTTGAAGTCCAGTCCCAGCATCTTCAATTGGTTCCTTCAGGTCCTCCAGGGATTCATGGTACATTCACAACGTGCGGTTATACAGCAGTCGGTGGATGAAAGGTGACAGTTTTAGAGGTCGATGCAGCTCGTGACGCTCCCAAGTCCAAAAAAATGTGTCGGTGTGAACCCTGTCTTAAGTTGAAGCTTTTAGAGGTAGGGTTTCCACAATTCCGGTCTACTCTTGTAGGATTTCGTTTATCGTTGGGGTCTGTGAATCTGCCACCATATCCTTGTCCTTGACATCCAGGCCGACTGAGTCTTCGGTCTTGGATTGGTTCTGGTCTGGTTTATCTTCATTTTTGTCTTCGTCCATTTCTAGGCCATTTTCCACTAAAGCTTCAACTTCCTGCTCGTCCACGGTCTCGGCCTCCATTTTGTCAGCATCAGTAGCTTCTGTGACTTCCTGGCCGTCTGTCCTCTCCAGAGGCTCTGTCGATCCCTCTTCGTCAAGTTCAGGCGTTTCCCTTTCTATCTCTTCTACTACTTCAGCTACTTCCTCTTTCGTTTGGAGAGTTTCTACATTGACGGCGTTTGCGTCTTCAATCTTTCCATCTTGCCCGTTCGGTTTCTCGTCTTCCTCATTTCCAACCTTTTCCACGTGATTGGGAATCTTCACGTCTTTTTCCGGTTTAGGTTGAGTCTTCTTGTTTTTGTGTTTGATGCCGTTTTTGTTGGTCTTACCGCGAGGTTTGAAGATCAGTTTCTGTAAAATGGGAAGTTTGCATTAGCGTGGCAGCATTTGGCAAAGTACATCATGAAGACATAAGTGTTTAAAATGAAACAAATCTGACTATTAAGGTTCAGTGGAGAGAAGTCATCGTCTCAAGATGAACGGTGCAGAAAAACAGACTCAGGAATCTGGTTGACTTGTGCTATCTCCTAAATCTTTGGCCTATTAACTGTGTTGTGTCGTTCCACTCACACAAAGGTTAACTTCAGGGGTTATCACTACTATTCGGGGTCATCTACAATAAATGTCCAGCTCTGCTTCTGTAAACATTTCGCCCACTGCCAAGGAATTCACCATAACGCTAACAGAGAGACCATTGTATTGGACAAAAAATAAAAGGGAAAACATCTGGATGGGGGCCACAGAGCTATGACATTAGCCAGGAAAACAACAAGAGAAAAGTGAGGTCGTGTACCTTGGATTCCCTCCGCTTCCGGCTCAAGACGGGTCGCTGCAGGAACACAATCTGTTTGGTTGCCAGACTGCCATCGCTACAGAGGACACAAGAACAGGGAATGGCGTGATCCATAAGTTTCTTGGTAGGCAGCACATTTTTTGGTATTTTTTTCCAGATTTCTGCCAAGATTGAAATGTTTGGCTGGTGGTTCGTCCAGTTTTGTATTCTGGGGCGGTTGTTCCTTTCTTGGCATACACACTCTGAAGTCCCAAATGCATTTCATCCTGAGTTACCTTCAAGTCAAGATGGTTACAAATTTTCCTGGTCTTGGTCTTGAGAGTAAATACTTTGGTCTCTGAGACAAGACCTTGTGTTAGGAACGTTACGTTTCTATAGCACTTTTTGAGAGACAAAAGGTTGCAATGGTCCCCAACTACTGGGCTGCCGACCGGTCCCCAGACCATTTGGTACCAGGGTGCACATAGATTGAACAAAAGTATTGATTGTCAGAGTCTGAAAGGTGGCCCTGTACATACAACTCTTCTGCTCACAAGCCATGAGAAAATGAGTGAAGACAAACAAACGGGGAAAAAGCAAAATAAGGGACAGAAGCAAAGCCTACAACTTCCAACAGGGATGTGATTTTTCCGCTAATTCGCGGAATTCCGCTTTTTTTATCTCCCCCCCCCCACAAAAAAAAAAAATTCCGATTTTTTATTTTTTATTTTCTTAATTTTTTTTAGTAATTCATTGTGTATGCACATGACTCCGACAGATAACATCTTCTGCTATAACAAAGACATTTGTGGTATGCTCTAATATGAGTTACTTTTCATTTGGTCATGATACAATTATTTGTTCATGAAATTTGAACTCTTCAACATTATTTATGTGTTAACTTAGTAATCACATTAGTTAGATATGATGATATTCTCAGTGATAGTTTTTAAAAGCAAAGGCAGTCCAATGTTTTTGAATGTGACTGATTTTGAGTTGACTAAAACTGCCATTTTATATGTTTTACAGTATATGGGATAGTTCAATATACATTGAAAATTTATGCTGTTGTTTTGTCTATTTCTTTGTCATGTGAGTGCATTGAAAGTACTTAAAAACACGGAAAACCCATGAGCTCCGGGGGGCTTCGCCCCCCTTGTCCCCCCACCCTGGACCTAGCTGGGTGCTAGCGGCCCCCAGACCCCCGGCTAAATTTTCAGATAATTTCACTTTGGTCAAATCACATCCCTGTTCCAAGAAAAACCGCTGCATTTACCAGACGATATCAGCAGTTTTACTTAAAATCCTCATATTGATTGCTGCAGGTGGTTCTTGTAACGTACCAAGCCCGTTCTGTGTAATATGTGCTGACTGGCTTCTAAATGAGGCAGTAAAACCTTGCAAACACACACAAACACCCTGCGGATTTGCAGCATCCCATCTTTTTGAAAGTTGCAAACAAATGCTGACTAACGTTATGCGCACGTTGTCATCAAGAAGGAAGAAAAAAGCAGTTTTATCTTCCACGTGATGTATTTTGGATGACTTGTCCTGCCGTTTGTAGTACGGAAGCAAGATCAACTTGAGTCCCGTCTGTATTCGAGACGAAGACTTTTGATAAAGAGGCGACTTCCCAGCCGCTCTCATCCGCTGGTTTCGCGGAACCGTGACCTCTTAACTGCCGTCATTTGTCAGCGCCACTTTCGCACCGGCAACGCACTTTGTAATTTGTCTTAGAGCATCTTTTTTTCCCACCGAACAAAAGCTCCTATGGCTTCCACATGTGCCCGTGTCAGGTTTTGGGTCGGCGCCCCTGTATGATCCCAAATCCTTTCAGTCTTTTCTTTACGCCGCACTCATTAACGAGACGTCTGCTCTGTTTTGTTTTGTTTTTTTAAACGGGCCGCTACAGGCTGATGCTGACAGCTTTATTGTTTGCTTCTGCTTTATGGCTTTCATGTTCCATCCTGCTGTTTTGGACTAAAATGGAGCCGTCCACGTCGCCCACAAGTAAGAGCTCCGGCTGCTTGATGACGGCTCAGCAACATTAAAAGCCCCGCTACAAATATTCCATTTCGCAACATGAAATAGATGCGAGAGTTCTTATATAAACCACCCCAAAAAAAGCCTCACAAAAACATCTTTTTCCATTAACGGCCTCCTCGCGCCATCTCTGCGAGCTATTTTCTAGGCTGTCAAGATTGCCGGACGGCTTCCTGGGGAATCAAAGGCGAAAAAAGCGAGCGCGTTTTCCCAGCAGAAGCTTCAGTCCGGCTTGTTGAGGAAATGACAGGCCTTTGTGCAATACTCTGCTGCGCTAGTAAGACGTCACATCTACTCGCTATTGAATAGACCTGGAGGTGGTAGCGTCCTAATACAACATGGAAGAAGGCTTCAAAAAAGCACATGAAAAGTCACAAACTGCTCTTAAAATGGACGCTACACTGTAAGATTTGTCCTTGACTGGTTTCTAGTTGGTGTTGTTTTATTTATAAACCCGGTTAATTTGGAAGGTACGACACAAGGCGGCCAAATCAGACAAGACGTTGATTATTTATTGTTGGCACTTGAACAGCTATAGTTTTCAGGGATTACGGTTCAAGGTAGTTGAGGCTTTTTCACACTGCACTTAGTTTTTTTTTTTTGGTGTTTACCGCAAAGCACAAGTACAAGCTTGCCCATATTTGGAAGTGGCTGCTTAGCGGCCTACCAGCCTGATTGTCTTTATGTGAGGATCGTTCCTAAGCAAAAACCTACTTTTATATATATATATATATATATATATATATATATATATATATATATATATATATATGAATTTGAAGTTTTACGCTAGTAACAGTTCTTCAGATATTGTCAAACCTTAACTCTTTGACTGCCAGACGTTTTCAGAAAAGGGATGCCGTGGGTGCCAGCCGATTTAAGCATTTTTGACTGATCTTTCAAGGTCCACAGAAAATTATGTGTTTGGACTATGGAAACACACATACTACCAAATGAAAGATTGAACTCTCATCTTTTATCAGAAAAAAAAAGTTTGTTTCTACCTTATTCCGTTTTTCAGTAATCAACAATAGAAAATGGTTAGTTTCACCTCTGTTTTGAAAAAAAAAAAAAACGTCTTTTGACGTCTTTGGCACTCCATAGGATTTTACTAAACGTTATTTAACGTTTTTGGCAGTCAAAGAGTTAATAAATTATCGTTGGTATTAACTGAGATCAAGTCCAATAATCCGTTTGTTTTTTCTCGTTGTTGTAATGACTATGAGCTTTTGTTTTCCTATGCAATCATCAATCGAACAAGGCTTTTTTTATGTGTCCTCGCCGTCCTTTTTTTAATTTTTTTTTTTTATCGTCGAACGATGAGGAATGACTTAATGGCTGCGAAATGTAATCACCAGCTACACTAATTGAATGCAGCCAAGGCGCGACGAGAAAAAACAAAAAAACATTTGCAGACATGTTGTTTCAACGAGCGAGCGAGCAATAGCCGCCGCGCAAACACGCCTAATGAGTATCAGAGTGAAATGTATCATCAAACTGTTTGCAGGCTGGGTGAGAAATAAGCTGCTTGTTGTACTCTATCTAGGCCGGCTTGATTAATTAGCTCTGTTGTGTTGTGGCGTGGAGGCACTTTGCGTGTAAAGGGGGTAAGAGGGAGGGATTGGGGGGGGCAGGGGGGGCAGGGGGGTTGCTGTATGAGATCATGAATCAGTTGTGAAAGAGGAAAGAAAAACATTCAGTCAATGTGCTGATGGAAATATGTAACACTTCTCTCCATTAGTGGGACGTATCGCAGCTTTTTGTCAATGGAAACGTGAACTGACTGAACTGTTTTATGCAGCGTTTACAACAGATCGGGTTGAAATAAAAAGGGCTTGCTGTGGGCGGGCTGTTACTGAAATACTGGTACTGTGATATCGACCTTCCGCATACTGGAATCGACCCCAGAACAAAATATGGATATTTTTATATTTTTAAGACAAATTTATAATCAATTGTGTTTTGTATTAGTGTCAGCATCCCTTTTGGTATCATCAATTGTGTGGAATTTTTCTTCTTACTCATTTTATTATTATTATTATTATTATTATTATTATTATTATTTTGCCATTAGAAGCTTGAAAAATTTTTTTTCTTCTTCTTTCTTTGTTCTACAAGAAGGGTTTCTTGCAGTAAAAAGAAAGAAGAAAAAAAAAACTTCCAACTATGGAACTTTTAACTCTTTGATCCCAAAAATGTATTTATATGTTTGTTGTTTTTTTTTTATGTTTGTTTTGTTTTTTATGCTAGAGCATACAGTACAGAAGGCTTTGATGCAGCCTCTGACCTAAAGAGGACGCTTAAAGCAATGGTAGTTATTACAAAAAACGGCCAGCAGGTAGCAGCAGAGTATCAGAGATCAACCAGGGCCATGTTGCAAAAAAGCTTTCCCCCCAGTGTTTTCAACAGATTTGTGAATAATGATGAAACTTAGCTATATTCTAAATGCTAATTGCTACAAAACAGAAACAGATAGACATATACTTTTTTTGTTCTGAAGAAAGAAGAGACCCTAATCTTTCTTTTGGTAGGGTCCATGTTTTTATAGCAATAGAACACAATATTCTGTGGGTCAAAATCCAGTAAAACAGTCGGGAGCGAAGGGGGTTGCTTCAGTGACATTGGCTGGATGTGCATGAGTTCATTATGTTTATTTTATTTTATAATTTTTTTACCTTTAAAAGTCTCCTTTTGTTATGGATTTTTTTTTTGAACTTTCAGATGCCCACTTCTACCAATGGATTAAAATGATTTGCTTTTTAATGAATGAATTAATTTATGAATTAAATAATTTTTAGAATGGGAAGAGCTTTACTGGCGGTAAAACAAAAAACAAAAACAACGTCCATGTTATCTAAATCTAAAAGTTGATTTTATAAAGGTATTGTAGACTTCGCCCTCCTTTGGCTTTGGCACTCCATAGTTGCAACAAAGGAAAAAAAACAACCTAAATGACCAATAACACTGGCGGAAACAGGCTTCTGACACTAGAAAAAAAACACAATTTATTTGATTTTTTTAATAGCAGACTTCATATATCTTCTTTTAATTTAACCGTTTGATTCTCATCCCCAAATATGACTTCAGTTTTTCAACTAGCTCGAGTAGCCTACCACAGCATTTAGGAGCTTTTCCTACAAGCGTAGAAGCTTTGACACATGAAGTTTATGTCACCGCGTTCCACCTTCTCTTAACCAAAAGCGGATGTCGCCGTCGCCGCCGCCACTAGCGATGAGTCAGTGCGGGCTTAGCCGAGAAAGCGTTTCAGCGTGGAGGGTTTTTCCTGTGACGGGCGGCAGCTGCTCTGCTTTAAAAGTTGCTGAGAAGCAGATTTAGGTCAGCGTCTTAGAGCAGGAAGTTTGTTTGAACCGCAACTCAAGACAAGGTGTGCATGCTGGCTCTGTTCCACTTGATACAATCTAGGCCAAGCGATGGTGGAGAGAAACAGCCACAAACAAGTGTGAAAGGAGATGACCTATTAAGAGCTTTCACAAGTCACATCCACGCTCGGCACACACACGCAATGACAAAAACAATAAGGCTCCGGAATTGAGTATATTCAAATTTGGTAGCAATTGGACAAACACTTTGCCTTTAACTCTTTGACTGCCAGACGTTTTCAGAAAAGGGATGCCGTGGGTGCCTGCCGATTTAAGCATTTTTGACTGATCTTTCAAGTTCCACAGAAAATCATGTGTTTGGACTATGGAAACACACATACTACCAAATGAAAGATTGGACTCTCATCTTTCATCAGAAAAAAAAGTTTGTTTCTACCTTATTCCGTTTTTCAGTAATCAACAATAGAAAATGGTTAGTTTCACCTCTGTTTTGAAAAAAAAACGTCTTTTAACGTCTTTGGCACTCCTCCATAGGATTTTATTAAACGTTATTTAACGTTTTTGGCAGTCAAAGAGTTTGTTTGTTTGACTTTGAAAATGGACAAAGCAAAAAAAGTCACTTCAAACTTCCTGTGTCTTATCAGGCACGTCTTGAAACTTTCTCCTGATAGACACAGCTGCCAAATTTCCTGTTTCTAAGTGAAATTAGCTTCGGGTCTGAATTTTCCCAAAATCTCAGGTGGTGTCACTGCTGCCAAATGTTAAGCATGGGTGATTACCTGTTGGTCTTGATGACAGGTGTTGGCAGCACACAGGTGAGTCTCCAGCCGTACATGGCCAAGGACTGCAGCAGGGGAACATAATCAGCCTTCACCTGCAAACCCTGTGTGGAAAAAGACACACACCGCTTATTACAATCAACCCTGCAAAACAATAAGCGAGGCTTAAAAACAGCATCAACTCTCGCATATGATTATGCGTATCGGTGCTTTTATTCAAGGCTTTTGTGTCATGTTGGAGTTTTCGAAAAAGGTTGGAAAAATGAATCAAGCACGGCAAAAAAATCCCCAGTTGCTATGAGTCAACATAGCAACGCGCTGAGCTGATGACAAGCGTTTGTCAGCACACTAAGACCTTGAAAAAAAACAGGCTGCTCAGTGAAACTGCTCACTTTGTGGCGAACATTCATGTCTTGCTGTTTTAGTTTTAGTTTTTTTTACGAGACACCTCACTGTCAGGAAACATAGAAATTTGAAGACAACATTGTGTTGCAAGAACATTCAAAGTAAGAGCAGAAGTCTTGAGATTTGAGGTTGTCTTGATTTAGTGGTATTGTGTGATTTGGAAGAAGTGGGATTTAACAGAACTCTCATGGGATTTTGTAGAAGTCTTGTGAGATTTAATGGAAGTCTTGTGGGATTTAGCACAGGTCTCGTGAGATTTCACATAAATCTTGTGAGATTTCACATAAGTCTTGTGAAGTCTCATGGGATTTTGCATAAATCTCATGAGATTGCACATAAATCTTGTGAGATTTACATAAGCTTGTGAGATTTCACATTAGTCTCGTAGGAGTTAATAGAAGTTTCGTGAGATTTCACATAAGTCTTGTGAAGTATCATAGGATTTCGCATAAATCTCATGAGATTTCACATAAGTCTCGTGAGATTTCACATAAGTCTTGTGAGATTTAATGTAAGTCACGTGAGATTTCATGGAAGTCACGTGAGATTTCATGTAAGTCTCGTAGGATTTAATAGAAATCTTGTGAGATTTCACATAAGTCTTGTGAAGTCCCAGGATTTCGCATCGATTTAATTAGATTGCAAATAAGTCTTGTGAGATTTTGCACAAGACTCGTGAGATTTCACATAAGTCTCGAGATTTCACATAAATCTTGTGAGATTTAACACAAGTCTCATGAGATTTCACACACGTCAACATAAGTCTCATAAGATTTAACAAAAGTCTTGTGGGATTTAGCAGAAGTTTTGTGAGATTTAACAGAACTTTCGTGGGATTTAGTAGAAGTCTCGTGAGATTTAACAAAAATCTTGTGGGATTTAGTAGATGTCTCATGGGGTTTAGTAGAAGTCTCACGGAATTTAACAGAAGTCTTGCGGGATTTAGCAGAAGTCTCGTGAGATTTAATGTAAATCTTGTGGGATTTAAGGAAAATCTGGTGGGATTTAGTGGAAGTCTTGTGTGATTTGACACTAGTGGGCAAAAGTGCATAAAGTAAAATAAAACGTGAACATTTTGTTTGCCCTCTGAATTGTTTTCCAGTAAAGCTTTCCTCTTAGCTCCGTGAACCTTTTAATTTAATTCAAGTTGTGAGCGAGCGCGTGAAATCAAAATCAAATGCTGACATTTTTCATGCAAATTGCCAATGTAGAATGCATGTACCAAAACGTAATAAAAGGAACTAGTAACCTCAAACAGGAAATGAAGCAAATGAAGTCTGAATTAATGCACTTTGATAAGACAAATAAATGGGAAAAGGTAATGAGGCCCGCAAACAGACACACATAATAAATGTCAAACATCACAAAGATTTAAATGCAATTTAAACTCATTCAATGACGTACGAGCCAAACGCAGCCTGGAGGGAAAGTGGAAAAATAAACATAAAAATGTCAGGCAAGAGAAATAAGTGATAAGCGCTAGACGTGTTCTGCAAGTAAACAACTGCACGCATTCTGCATTCAAATGTCAACAGCGTTAAACCCTCGCCTCAAATCATAAAAAGTTGTCTTCGTCACTAACCACGTCAAAGTTGAGCTTGTTTTTGCGTTCACTCGCTTCATTTTTTATTCATGCGGAGTTTTGAGTTTCGTTGGGTTTTGTTTAAAGACGACACACCTGCTCAGGCTTCCGCTGTTTTTTTTTTAATCCAAACATCAAAATGACACTGTTTCTTCTCTTGTCAAAACAGAATTTGTACGATCTTCAATTATATTAATTTAGACTACTAAGGACAACTTAAATGATGGAGTGGGCCACAATTTTTCATCAGTGCTACTGGGGGCTACATACTGTAGGATCAAGGGCTTCCTAATCTGATGTATGACAAAAATTTCAAATATAAAAAAAAAAACATGATTTCATAATGCGTTTCTCAATGCATGTATGAAAGATCCACTGTCTTAAAAAAATAAATGAATAAAAAATTATATACAGAGTATGTGAGCCGAAAAGTTCGTCTTCCAAACAAGTATTTCCCATAGGAAACCATTGAAATGAGAATAATCCGTTCCCAGGTCCCCATAAAACACAATTTTCTACTAAAAAAGCCTTAAAACTACACAAAATATACCTTATTTTATGTATAACAAATGTGCTATTGTATTGTAATTAAAGAAATACACTGTACTGTATAATAAAGTGTTTTTATTTGCAAAACTTGCAACTTGCCTTTGTGATGGTACAGTAGTTGAAGGCTTGATGGAATGGAGTGGGAGGAGGAGGGAGGGAGGGAGTTACTGTTTGGAAGGAGAGTCCTCCGGTGTGGCTTCTCTTCTTTGCTTCTTAGGAGACTCTTTATCCTTGTTGCTGACTAAAAACCTCTTAATTGACACCTGTTGCTTTCTGAGTTGTAAGGTCTTACGAAACTGAGGCATCACATTATCATTCATCGTGTTGATGATTCTCATAGCCACAGTCTTTTCTGAATGTCTGAATGTCTTTTCACTCCACTTTGCTAGCATGGTCTTGATGCTCTCACTTGATGCTGACAAACGCGCACCTCGTTCGTGTTTGTCGATGATCTCCTTCTTCTGCTCGACCGTCATTTTCTTCAATGTCTTCTTAGGCTTAACACTAGCCTTTTGTGGGGTCTTTTTCGGTCCCATGGTAGCAAAAGTACACTCCAAAAGTACTCCAAAATGATCCAAAATGTCTACCGAACACAAACCACGTCCGCACTCAAACAAAGGTGGCGACGAACTGTGGGACGCCGTGAGCGTGCGTCAGCTTCTCGTGATTTCTCGTGTCGCGAGATTTGGTTCGTCCGCCGAAAACTAGTTCGTCAGCCGAGACAAAATGCTCGCGAATTTAATGTTCGTGAGGCGAAAAGTTCGTGAGCTGAAGCGTTCATGAGCCGAGGTACCACTATATATATATATATATATATATATATATATATATATATATATATATATATATTTCTAGTGCAAATGGCTCTTTTACATAAAAAAGACTATCCAAGGACGGCAACAAAAAAAAAATGCCGATCAACAAACCATATTAAGTGCATTAAAAAAAAAAAATCAACTCATTCAACATTTTAATCTTATTGAGGTGCCATTTTTGTCCTGCATGTCATTCCAAATTCGCCCCAAAAATATTTGGTCTACTCACGTTGCAGTAACGGGCAGTGTAAGACCCAGTGTAAGTGCAAATAAGCCATGTCTGCCATCTAGTGGTGAATGGTGATATTACAACTTACTTAAAACTATAGTCGACTCCTGCACACTTGTGGTTTATCAAATTTTTTAATATTTTAGCATTTTCCATTTTTTTTTTAACTGGGATTTATTTCTTTGTATTTTTTTTTTTTTTTACACATTTCTCTGCTGTTTTTGCAGAAATAATGTTTTGGGGTTTATTAAATTTTTTTTTATTGTGGGGTTAGGGGGTTGAAGGGGCCACTCAGTGTGGTTGGGGGCTGCGTGAACAAACCACATCTGTTCGTATAATCCAAGTCTGCTCTCTTTATGCTAACATATAATATGAAACACCATAGATGAGATAACAGAAATTAGCATACGCTTGATGTTATCGGAAACATAAACCTACAAACACCTGCTACTTAATGGAGTTTGGTTTTCCCAAATACTCACAAGGTATAAAAAAAAAAGTAGGACATTTGATTACGTATGTGTATAAACGCGGGTGCGTTCTTTGATTGGAAGCATCCTTCGCGCTGAAGACGAACACGTCACCAGCTCGCATGTCGCACATGCCTTGCAGTGTGTGATATCTCAGTTCTCCCTGGCGGAGGTGAGAGAAGAGGCGACCCAGATAGCAGCGGGGCTAATTTGCACCAGCGCTCGACGTGAGAGGTCGCGCTCGGCCTGTCAGGTTCCGCCGGTTCGATAAAAAGGACGGAACGCTGCTCACCGGCGATCGCCGCGAGCCTCGTGCTGCGCTAAATCGATGGATTTAGACTCATAAATGCTCAGAACATCGTGAAGATGTTTTTAAGGCAACATCCTGTTTGATTGAAGTCATTGAAGTCAAGCTTTTGCAGTTGTTTGAAGGCCTTTGAGTCAAATTCAGGTAACTGAGGTGAACTTGAAGTAAACGGGGTGGTGAAGATGAAGAGTAATGCAAACGGGTTCAATAAGATCGCTTATGTGACGCGTAAGTCAAAATAACGTAAAATCTCGCAAGACTTCAATAACATGAAATGACCTCGCGTGCTGTGAGAATTGTTCATTTCAAAGAGTTTCACCGTCAATTACTTGGTAGCTAAAATGGCTGAAGTTGTTGCAGTTGTTTCAAAGTTTAGATTTATCATAACATCTATGCTAATCTCTGTTAGCCTGTCAAACTATATAATAGCATCAAGCTAGTAGACTTTTGTTAGGTTAATTTATATGGTTTGGGGAATATTTTTGTGTTAAAGTATACAATGTTTAATCCTCTTGTTTAAGATGTCAGTTTTACATAATAAAAGAAATATATTCTGTTCATTAAACGGTGAAAGCCATTTTCTTAAGTGAGAAGCTTTTTGGTATATTGATAAAATCGGGCCCAACGTTGTGAGCTAGTAAAAATTACAAATCAACCAAAAATGTTATATTCCATGTACAATATATTGTATTATATATCTTGTGCTCTGGTCATATGATTGGCTGCGCTTCACGGAGTCGCCTCCTTATTAGCTCGTTAAGACCGCCAGTGCGGCAGTGGACCGTCAAAGAGGCGAATTGGTGGGACAAGGAAAACGTCCTTTCACACTTCGAAAAGTCTAAATTCCATTAGCGAGATAGCATCTGTATACACGCACATGCGGCACAGAGTACACACATGGACAAGCAGGCATCCGCACACCTTTTAAACACACCGGACAGAAATCCATTTTAACACCAAACCTTTGCTGACGGAAGATGTAATCGGGAGCTGATAAGCGCTACGCACACACACAGTCAATATGTCAATAAGATGTACTGCATGTTTCAATGTTTCATTCCACAAATAACAAAAACAACCAACAAAAGTAGTGAAAGCAAAAAAAAAGAAGAAAAAAAGACACAATTGTTGGTACCGTTGCCCACAAATGTTCAATAGGGTTGTGATCAGGGTTCTTCAGAAAATGCTTGTGTTGTTTTTAGAGTTTCTTGGGTGTTTTTAGTTTTGGGCCTTTATCCCATTTGAGAGCAAGTTTTCCAACACCGGGTAGCTCGTTTTGGCTTCAGAATGCCTCAAATAGTCTGGCGAGAAAATCAAGAGATTGACGAGAACTACGGGCAAAATATGTCGTACATCCTGTTGTTAACTCATTCACTGCCATTGACGGCTATAGACGTCAAAAATGAATTTGAACTATTAGTTTCACATTTTGTTTCTACTTTTGTTAACAAGAGTATTAAAACGTAGAAAAAAATCTATTGTACATTCAGAACAGATATAAAATTGGTGATTAATCTTGAGTTAACTAGTGAAGTCATGTGATTAATTACAATTAAAAATCGTAGTCGCCTGATGCCCCTAATTAAAAAAAAAAGAGAGAAAAGATTATAAAAAAATTAGGGGCGTCAGACGATGACATTTTTTAAATTGTTATTAATCGACCAATCACAAATTTTATATCTGTTATAAATGCACAATAAAAAAATTCTAGGTTTTCATACTCTTGTTAACAAAAGTGGAAAAAAATTGGAATTCGTTCAAATGAATTTTTGACGTCTATAGCCGTCAATGGCAGTGAATGAGTTCAAATGCTAATAAATGCTCAAATGTTTACTGACGTCAATGACGGTCCACTGCTCCACCACGATGGCGTCGTAGGTGGTGTTGGCTTCGCCTTCGCCGGCTTCCTGGAACACGAAGACGCTTTCCACAGATTTGGGAAGCAAATCTGCAGAGAGGAAGGAAAACACGGCGGCCGTGAACAGCCGAGAAAAATAAACACTTATAAGAGCAAGTGTTTTAGAAATCATTTTACATATCTGGAACCTTCAACTTCATACTAGGATTGCAACAACAATTGCTTTCAACACATCAGGTGGTCGCTAACTTAAAATTTTACGGTACAAGCAGAACATTTAGCAAAGTAAATATTCCTATTTCCTGTCATTTTCATTGTATCGCTGCTAAATGCTAAAACAGTAAATGCAGGAAGCACGTCTTAAATTCACATTATATTATAATAATAAACAAGTTATACATCTGCTAATAAAAAAACGTTAAGTACATGTTTAGTGCCAGTATCAGCAAATGGAATGTTCCATACAGAACAATGTGCAGTTCGTTGGAATACCTCGAGGAGATGAACTCCCGCAAGTCAGGTTTCCATCCAATTGTTTGGAATTTTTTTAAGCAAATTTACTGAAAATGTGCAAAACAGACATGCGACTCATGCCCGTTTCCATCTGTTCGTCTTTTGCGAATATAGAAAGGGCACTCCGCCGCTGTAGGTGGCAGTATACACCAATAGAGATAAAACAGGAAGTGACGTCATATGAGTTTGCTTTTGTCATTTTGTGGCGTTTCTTTGCTGTTTTCCATCTAAAATTGCATTCATATTTGCTTCTTTAATTAATTCCAAGAAGATTTCTGTTTCGTCGTCCTCCCAAACAAACTTTACTTTAACGTCCGGCATTGCGTACGTGTGACGTAATACCCGGTCAAAACGCGTGACGTGTATCTGGTCTTATTCGCATTTTCCTTGTTTTTTTTTTGATACGCTTCAAAACTCAACGCCAAGCGTAAAAACTATTTAGCAAATTTTAGGCGCTTTTTCAAAGTTTTCTGCATTTTTCACCATGAATGTTTCCTCACAACATGAGTCGGATTCATCAAGATTTGTCAAGAGGTTCATTAGGAAGAAAATTCACACCGACATTCTGCCTTATAAATCGTTGTGGTGTAAGGAAACCGCATGCTAAACTAGTCATATGTCACACATTCGTTGCCATGACTACTATTTTTATTTTTTTTAACCATTTCTTCTGCTTCCTTTTGGCGGGTGGCAAATACTTTTTTGGGTGCGTTACTGCCACCTTTAGCATGCTATAAAGAATGCATGACTACTACTACTTCTTCCTACCTTCTTTCTAATTTTAATATATACAAGTCATAGGACCAGAGCAGATGCGTTTAAAAAATAATTTTTTTTTTTTTTTTCACAGAAGAGCTCAGTATTGTTCATTCGATTTGACATCATCATTGCTCTCCTTTTTTTTTTTTTTTTTTTTTAAAAAACAACAAATCAATTAAAAAAAATTTAATAAATGTTTTTTTTTTTTTTTTTAAATACATATACATATATATATACATATACACACATATATATATATATATATATATATATATATATATATACATATATATACTTACTAAAAAATAATAATTTTTTAAGAACAATGGAGCAGCAATAAATAAATGAGATGTTTATTTATGTAGGATATGATGCAGGAAAAAGGAAGTGCAAAAGGAGTGACTTGAGTCACATGATCTCAAACATGCTCCAATGCTGATATATTTCCTCCGCATCACATCCCAGACACACTGGCCTTCATGACCCCCCCCCGTACACACCCCGTGTCTCTTCCTATTCCTTTGAAACACACACACATACACATACGCACACACACACGGTCATGCAGGCTGGCCCTGAGTGCTTTCTCATTACTGCCCTGCCATTTCCACACTAATACAGTTTGCCGGAGCCCAGACGCAACACAAGACACTCCACATTTCATTACGAGACCCCAATAATAGTGTTGGGGTGGGAGGGGCGGTGCCTTGTGGCTGGAGCGACAGGAAGGAGGATAGAAAAGCAGACAGACAGCGAGGGGATTCATATAGATGCCCCCCCCCAAAACCTAATTAGGACTGGTGCACTCTCAATTGAAGATGTTTCAGACATCTGCTGGCTCGCTCTAATGCAGACATTGTTCACTCCAGACCCCCAAGACTCCCCCCCCCCTTCAATACCATTCAAACCTCCAGATTCGCTTTTTTTTTTTTTTTTTTTGTGGTCCTCTATCCATTTTGGAAGTGACCGTTTTCCGTTAACCAATCAGCACACTGCATTGTGTCCTTCATGTACCTTACTGGGCTTGGTACGCCGACAGAAACGCGGGATTCGTTATCCCTTAAAAAATCTGTTATGAGGTGAATTGGCCGAAACGTCTAACATCTAGCTAATGCTACATGTATGTTAGCATTTAAGCTAGCAGACTTGTTTGGACAACAAACTTTAACTGGCAGTGTGAAAGGGGCTAGAGTTGTTCTGGATTTTGTTTTGCCCTCTGAGTGACACATATTCACCAGGGGAAAGCCCGCACCGCTGGGCGAATGCTGATGTTTGATGTCAAAGCGATGCCTTATGGGTGGTTAATCATCAATAAATGACGGTGTGAGATGAAAAATGAAATATACATCATTTTGTGCTCATTAGTGCGTGCGCATTAAAGGCTCGGAGACAGCGTGTGACCAGGTCATGTCCATTTCAAAATGGAGGCCGGGACCGGCGCTGACAGCTCATTTATATTTCACACAGTGGACGGGACGGATGTGCTGAACGTGTGTGTGTGCTTGTCGTAGGAAGGCTGGTAATCACTGTTGCCGGGCAGACTCCACATGACAGTAAACGACTGAATAGTACAAATCTGTCAGTACTGTAATTGACTCCCTCCCGCAAAAGGTCTGTAATGGCCTATGGATACCGAAAGATGACTCTAAAGCACTACTTTTGCCTAAATGAAGCTCCTCAACTCACTTCAACATAGTCCCTTCCTTGACACCAAGATGCCACAGGTTGGCGGCAAAGTACTACGTTTACCGTTTGTGACCATGAAGGGCATAAAAGAGCCTATTAACGGAGGACTTTTTGTGCTCAGGCCATCTTGGTGCCATGTTAAAGTAAGTTGAGGAGATTCATATAAACAAAATTGCATGCAAATGTTGGGTGAAAACTTCTGCCTTTATAAAGTCAATAAACAATCAATTTTGATTGATGGGGTTAGATTTGACAATATTGTCACTGTCGAGCAAAACTTATTACTGTATTCTTCGGGAAATAATAATAATAATAATAAATAGCAAATGCTTGTAAGTTATTAAACATCATGCTGTTGGCTGTTTCCAATATTTTGCCCGTCTCAAGTAGCTAAAGAAGGTAACCAAAAATTAATTAACACATTCAAATCAGGATTATTTTCTGTTGTAGATGATAATAAAAAAAATAATAAATAAGCAAAAGGCGGAGTAGTAACAGTAATGTTTGTGGATAGAGGCTAATCCTTTTTAGTCCTACACAGCTTGAGATATGTAACAAAGGGATTAGCTCAGTGCCGGTTGTCTTGTCGCTACATAAGCGCTGGCTTTTTTATTTGTATTTATTTATTTTTTTTACTTTGGGTGCCACCACTAGACAACAGTGTATTTAGACATCAAGGAAACAAAGCTATGCAGCAAATAGGAGACTGCGGCTGCATGGCCTTAAACAGTTGTAGGAAACCACAGAAACTGAGCGGCACTGAATGCATCATTCGGACTCATCTTGACATTGGCTGTGGACAGGAGGCCAATTTCACGTGGAGACTTAAGAGTCTAACACGGCAGTATTTGTAAAAAAAATAAAAGAAAATCCTGTAAAAGTGTTTTCAAGTATGTAAAAAAACAAACAAAAAACAAGTGCACTCAAAGAACATGAATATACCGATAATGTTATTGTTATTTCAACATTATTAATTTAATTTCAATTATTCGTTATTTAATGCTTGACTAATTAAATGTTAATCTGAACACACATTCAATTTTAATATATTTTTTATAAAGTATTAATTTAATTTTAATTTAAAATTATTTTCATTTAAAATATGCATTTAATTTAATGCATTCATTTAATCTAAATTTAATATATTCATTTAATTTTGAATGAACTAATTCGAAATGACTAAACCAATTTTAATACGTTAAATTATTGTCGTTTAATAACTTTACTTTAGTTAGTAAATGTATTATTTTTATTTGATACATACATTCATTTATTTTTAACTCATTCACTGCCATTGACGTCTATAAACGTCAAAAATTCATTTGAACTATTTCTATTAGTTTAACATTGTTTTTTCCACTTTTGTTAACAAGAGTATGAAAACCTCTAAAAAAAAATTATTGTACATTTAGAACAGATATAACATTTGTGATTAATCGTGAGTTAACTACTGAAGTCATGCGATTAATTACGATTACAAATTTTAATCACCTGATGCCCCTAATTTTGGAAAAATTTTTATTTAGTATTTTTAAATCGCATCAGGTGATTACAATTTTTTATATTAATTAATCGCTTGACTTCAATAGCTAACAAATCACAAATGTTATATCTGTTCTAAATGTACAATCAATTTTTTTTAAAGGTTTTCATACTCTTGTTAACAAAAGTAGAAAAAACAATGTTAAACTAATAGAAATAGTTCAAATGAATTTTTGACGTTTATAGCCGTCAATGGCAGTGAATGAGTTAATATCGACATCTGGGATTTCTATGATATTCTGCAACCTCTCGCCAGCCCAACAACACAATTTGCGAAACGTATTTATGACACGGGGAAAAAAAGGCACGTCGGTTGATTTCAGTGGCAGCGCGTTTGTCGTCTTTGCCCAAATTTAGAACGCGTGGCGGGCCGAGTGTGGCGCGTGTTGAATAGCGGCTCAGGCGTGCGTATGACAAGAAAGAAGGAAGGAAAGGGAAGAAAAAAAAAAGGGCTCCAAATCCTCACAGCAGCTCTGGAGAGAGATTAAGCTATTCGGCTAACAAAAGGCACAGTCCCGTTTTGCACTTCCTCAGGAAACTCCACTCTGGGGAGGCACTGGCGACGTGTGTGTGCGTAAATCTTTAATGCGTTCGGTAAATTCAATATGCTTTAATACCTGCGGCCACAGTGAAACAAACAGACCAAAACAAACTTGCACATCACAACACCGTGGCAGCAACCCGCCCACCCACATGTGTATGCAAACAATGGCCCTAATGCTCCCTCTCATGATCTCATGATGCCGCATCACCATGACAACACGTGTGTACGAGGAGGACGTGCAGTGATGCGGCGCACTCGCTGTCATGTCTCGCCCTGGAGCAAAAGCGGATCGGGAGGAAGATAGGGAAGGCGGTGGAACATTTGCAGGAAAAAGGTCACAACGCGGAAACATGACACCGATGGTTGTTTGCTTGACCAAGCGCCGTGCGCCGCTTTTAGGAACTGTAGTTATTTATGGATGCCATCTTAACGCATGGATGAGAGTTAACTAACATCCCAGGCCATTTGAACTCGGTTGCTAACCAAAGCAGCAGCACCTGAGCATGGAGATGTCTCATGGGTGAAATGGCGTTTTACTGCACGCGCCATTTATAAGAAGTGACCTTATGTCTTTTAGATACTGCTTTTGGTATCAACCTTGTTGCAAAGCCACATCGCCGGGAATGCAGATTGGCCAATCACTTTTTAGGATTTGTAACTTTCCCGTGGGAATTTTTTTAAATTAGCACCTGAAAAATGAGAATGACGTCACAATTCGACAATAATTCAAATACACTAATAAAATAAAAAAATACTCCTGACCAGGGTTGTAATAGTTTGGCATTTTTCATTATAGTTTTTTATTTCATTTTGACTTTTGTTTTTTAAATTCAGGTAGTTTTAATTAGTTTTTAGAGGAAGTTTTGGTTAGTTTGTTTTTATTTCGAAAGTGCTTTGCTTAATTTAGTTTTTTATTAGATTTAGTATTAGTTTTTTTAATTTTTTTTTTAATGTATGTGATATATTTTGAGTACAAGATAAAAACAAAGGTCATTAAGTATTGTGCAAACTACAATTCTCAAACAATTGTTTGACCGTAATTTTGTGTATGGGTGTAATACCAAAATACTGTAAACACAATTAAAATGAACCCTGAACATTCATGTTTGATATTAATTGATAAAGATGAAAACAATGAACATTTTCACTATATTATAATCACAAGACGTAGTTTCAGTTAAGTTTTTGTTTAAAAAAAAAAAAGATTTTTTTTCTTTAATCTTGTTAACAAAAATGTGTTTCCAAATAAAATTTTAGATACATTATTTTTTTAAGTTTTCATTCACTTTAACTCTTTCACTGCCACTGACGTTTAAAGACGTCAAGTAAAAACCTACGGAGGGCTGCCAATGACGTCAAAAGACGTCATCCAATTTTATTTTTTTTTTTATGTGTGTCTCCATAGTCCAAACACAACATTTTCTGGGGACCTTGAAAGATCAGTCAAAATGCTTAAATCGGCTGGCACTGGGGACAACCCATTTCTGAAAACGTCTGGCAGTGAAAGAGTTAATAAATTCAGTGGACGTGTCTATCATAAAGGGATGGCCATTTTAGTTTGAATCATCCATTTTGGTCCAATTGCAGGGCTTATACTACTAATTGCTTTAATTTCTATTCTTACAAGAAACTTCACTGCTATTTTGCCACTACAAATTTCTGAAGGAAGCTTTAATCTTGTTATCGTCTTCATCATCTGTGTTTCCAGACGTTCACTTTGCCAGATGAATGAATTACAACTTGTTTACTCTCTTTGCCTTAACCCCCCAAAGCCTGCTAAAGAACCCAAACAGGAAATAGTTTGGTTGCCAGCAAGAAAACCCAGACAACATCACGTGTCCTGCCCCACACACACACACACACCAACACGACCACCCGTTATTGACTTACCGTCAACGTTTCCCAGGTGGAAGTGTCCGTCCACCAACGAGGCTCCGTTGTTAAAGTGCTGCGTCATGTGATCCAGCCAGTTAGCTTCTACCTCTCGGACGTCTCCGCCTCCGCCGTTGATGCTGGCGTGCACCTGCAGCGGCACCTTGACCGTGTAGTACTTAAACGTGCCGCCCTCGCGCACCGCCGGGTGGTTGTACAGAGCCAGAAGTTCGGAGCCTGTGGAGACCAAAGGTGGACATTGTTACGTCTTGTTTTTAGCTCCTAGCGCATGCTACCAAGGGTTCGACTGTCACCTCTGTCCTCATTCAACATGTCTCTCAGACTTTACCACCACCACCAAATCATTTCTTTGCAAGTTAGCACAGCGTCACTATTTTCTTTTCAGTAGCAATTAAAAATTAACTAGAAAAATTCCCGTGGAAATTTTGAATGGGACTGCTGACTCTTGTAAATGAGCTGAACAGTTTAAAATTTAAACCACTGGAATCGCTCAAGAAATGTGGAAGTTAACCATAATCAACATCAACTAAAAATATCTCACTGTCCCTTTAAGAAAAATGCACTTTCACGCACACACATTTGACTTTGTAAATGAGCTGAACAGTTTAAAATTTAAACGACTGGAATCGCTCAAGAAATGTGGAAGTTAACCATAATCAAAATCAATTAAAGTAGCTCACTGTCCCTGAAAATGTGTTTAAAAAAATGTAAATGAGCTGAAGAGTTTAAAATTTAAACGACAAAAATCGGTCAAGAAATGTGGAAGTTAACCATAATCAACAGAAACTAAAAATATCTCACTGTCACTTTAAGAGCGCACACACATTTTTGACTTGGAGCCGTCGCGCGCCCCACATTCCATTGAGATTGTATGAGAGACGCACCCCTTGAACAAAAGCCTCTCACGACTTAACGATTCGAGAATGGCTCGTTAGAACGGCAATGGTTTGGGGAACACGAGCATGTTCTCATTTTTTTAATCGGATGAAAAATGACCAAATGAGAGCAGGTTGAAAACTTATGATTTATCAGAAATGAAGAGCGAAAGGCGCCTGAATTTAACATGGAAGAGATAGGCGAGTTCGTCCGACTTGTCCTCGCATAAAGTGAAAATAAAGGTACTAAATGACACCTTACCCAAATAAAAGTTAGTTTGTCTGAAAGAAGACACTCGTGACTACAAAATGTGAGAATTTGATGTCTAGTGAGCAAAGATTGTGGCCATGGTGACGAGTTAAAGTGAAACTTTTGGAAGTACATTTATTTGTTCCCGCGAACTCTAAAGTTAATTGCTCCACTCTGGCACTTGCAATACACAACAATGGGAGAAGGCTATTTGTCTGCTGTTTGCTCACTGTCTTTGAACCCGCACAGAGGGGAGAGCTTACATTCCTTAAAAATTTTTTGGACACTGAGCTAAATATGGGAAAAATTCCTACAAAATGAGCTAAAATTCGTATCGGTCGGATAACGTATGTGTGCGCAGCGTGTCTTGGAAAAAGGTGCTTGATCTGTAATTTGTTCCCCCTTTCTCCATTCATTTCCTATGGGAGTTTTTTGGGAGTTTTTGGGGAATTGCGTCGCCATGGTAACTCGGAATTCCTAGAAAAGTAATGCCTCACCGAGTCAGATCGAGCCGCATCGTTTGATACCTCATTTGTCCCGGTGCGATCTACGGTACGGGCCGCATTTAAGCGGAAAAATCCGTGGAAGATGATATAATAACCGCAATAAACCCATTTTTGTAGGATAGTAATATGTGCTGCTTGCTACGCTCAGCAGTCCCATAATTAATTAAAATCAATCAAAAACACAAATGACATGTTCCTAGAGATCAAAACACTTTGATGTCAGAAAAGATTTACAACTGTCATCCATTCAGAAAGGAGTGATTTCAGAGTGCTAACAACAATAACCAGCGGGAAAAGCATCCTTGCTACTTCCTGGCTGTAGTCAGCACGCCCAAATATGGGCAAGCTATCGTCCCCGCGATGCACCCCCGGAAAACTAAGTGCATTGCGAAAAGGTGAAATGTTTTGCTCGTTTTGGTTTTATACTCTACCAGATTGTGACCTTAAACTCAAAGTACGTCCTCGCTCTTGATTTCCGGCCTACTCTTAGACTACTAAGTCGCTCGGTTCATTAAAACAAAGTCAGAACTTTTGGCATGCGACTCTTTGCTCCGTCTGTTCTGTATGATTAGCATAAACTCCACTGGCGCGATATGTGCTGATCTGCAAAAATCCGATCCCCCTTTGTCGCTCGCTTTCTCCTCTCTCCGACCCAAACGTGCGGCGAATTGAAAACGGCTCGGAATTTCCTGCCATTGTTTTTCCAGGAATGCAGCAAGTTAAGAGGGAGCGTTTACACTGTAAGTTAATTTGCGGCCAGACTGAGTGAATAATGCATTAAAGGCTTTGCCGCCGGCTCACTGTTTACATCAAGAGCAAGCGTATACATAATGCAGACGGCCTCGGGAGGGAGAAGAGAAAAGAGCGCACGTGTCCCCCGCATATAAGACGAGCCAAGTCGGACTTTTTTTTTTCTTTAAACTGTTATTTTGGTGCAAATATTTTTGCTCTGCTTGCACTCAAACAGGAAAAAAAAAAAAAAAAAAAAGACGAACAGATGAAGGAGGCGGTTAGCGAGTGCACCTGAACCACAGTTGACCAGATGGACCAACAGAATGGGACACAAACAAACACTGGCCCCACAACACACACACATAAAAAAATAAAAAATAAAAGACAGACACACTTGGATGCGGCAGTGAGCGAGTCAGGGCTCGGTTCCGGTGTCATCGCGCCGGCAAAAATGAATCATTCATGAGCACGTCCTGTCAGGGTGGTGTGACGGGCGCGGCGGCCGGACGCCAAACTCTTCCCCCCCGAATGTTGACATTTCATCCAGTCACTGCGCAATTGTCACGAGGCACAACATTGGAAAGCAAGCCGGCCAACATTCTCCCCAAACGCCACCCACGCAGACACATTCGTCTTCGAGGATTCATCACGGGTCGCCGGTGTAATGCAAGCCGGACGTCCCGGAAGTCCCACTTCGAAAACCAAACGATAGTACCGAGCGTCGTCATACATTGATTGACAGGAGATCGTTCCGTAACACTTATTCACGACGACGGCCATCTTGCGCAACACAAAGTGGAAGTTTACTGTTAATAAACAAAAAATGATATTACTACGGCTTACTTAGAAGCTGAGACCGTCGCGATATTGATAGTATTCATATGCGGTCATTTGCCCCACATTGTGTGCCGTTCACGGGTCCATGGAATGTCGAATGGGAACGGACAAAGAAGTGTCCGGAATTGCAAAGATAAATCGAAAGGATTTCCAACCGACAAACTCTACCAAAGTGTGTTCTTACCATTTTGATTAATCAATTATAAGATGGTGAAAATGCTTTTACTATAATGCGATCATGATATATGTGAGCCGCTGGCTAAAAATAGATCTAGTGGTCAAGAGGTCCGATTTTGCGATCTCTTTAAGGTCTACCCTCCTTAAGGTCTCTTATTTTCCTTTCCGGGCAGCCTAAAAGTAGAAATTGTTGTTAAAGTGAACGAAAATAAGGGATGAATCGACAATGTGGTTGTTTTTGTTGTAACATGCTAGCGCTAGCAGCTAGCGCGGTCGGGGGAACTAGTAGTGATGGGAAAATGAAGCCTCATGAAGCACTTGTGATATTTTTTGACTCCTCTAGATGGCACTATTGGTTTAAAAAGGCAGTGGAAATGTAATACATTTTCATTGCACTAGCCTTTATATTTGAACCAAGAGCACCATCTAGAGGAGTAAAAAAAATAGTAAAAGTGCTTCATGAGGCTTCATTTTCCCATCTCTAGGAACTAGCTAACTTGGTTTAAAAATAACCCGAGATTCTTCACCTCAAATTCACAAATGATTTATTATACTGCCCCCAGGTGGCCGTGGTGAGTACACCACCTTTTAGCCGTTTCCAAACCCGCAGTCCACTTAAAACTACCACTAAAGAACGTACTGCTGCAGGAGACACAAACCAGAGATGACCGATTGTGAACTTTAGCTTTGGAGTGTGGATTACACTGCAAATGAGGCCCAATTTTCAAATGGTGATGCGACATAAAGAAAATGATATCAGATGACGCCCAACCTCTGAGAGTGCAAACTCCAGATGAGCAGATAGTTAAGTGTTAAAGATAGCAGATGTTTCTTTATCTGCAACCGCCTCAGCGGCAAATAACATCAATCTTTTAGCGGGGCCTCGCACTTCGCAGACGATAAAGACAAATAAGATGTCTTTGCGCGTGACCTTCCTCTGATGACTCGGCGTGTTTTGCGGCTTTTAGAATCTAAGAACAAGATGCCTGATCTGTGTTTGGAGCAAAGCACTAAAACGGTCATTATGGTTTGTTATGCATCATCAAATTAAAGTCCTCTTGTCTGTGTAGTGTCTCGGGTCATCCTATGCTCATGTTGCTTCAGCAAGAAAAAAAAAAAAGTTCACTCCAGCCGTTTGCACCCTTTTGGCAGTCTACCGCCATCTGTGCTGGATAGCAAATGTACTGTTGAATTATTTGAAGTTTTGCCTCATTCTTTGCCTTAAGTCAAAAACAGCCAACAACAGCAGGATTGTGGGTGATAAACTCAGATGACACCTTTTCTTCTTCTCGACAGTTGATTTGAATTACGGTGTCACGATCGGGTTGAAAACCTTGAAAGAAATAACATTGTCGTCCATACAGGAAACAAACTTAGTTTATCATTACAATTACTTCCTAACATACTTAAATGACTACGAAATAGTACCGGTATTCATTCCATCAAAAGAAAATAACCACAAGGCAGAAGCAATAGCTAAGCTAAGACATGCTAAGGTCAGGCTAGCATGGCAAGACAGGTTACTTAGCAATTCACATTTAAGGTTAACATTAGCATGCCAAGCTAATTGCTAAGCTAATGGTTAGAGTATCATGGAACTAACACTTGAACGTTTGAAAAATCACAACATTTTAGCACATTTGTATTAGCATATTGGCAAAGCTAATAGTTAGGTTACCGGCTAACAATCGCAAATATTAAGCACTGCGCGTCATTATATTAGCATTGCCATGTTAAGCTAATGGCGGAGCTAACGGCTAGTGTAACATGCAACAAACAAACAAAATTAAGAAATATACATTAGCATAATAGCATGTAGCGCATGTATACAATTAGTCAAACTGTATCCCATCAGTTGTATCCATGCGGTTTGTTTGACGAGGCTCTCCTTATCGCCACGTGGCTAACAGTTAACTTTTCTTGATGAAACCCGGTGACTCACACAGCAGCTTGTCTACTTCCTATCATTTCAAAATAAGAGCTCATACCTGTCGAGCGGGTCACTGAATCTCGGACTTGACAGCGCACCAAACCCATCACGTCTTTCCGCCAGACATGCGATAAACTAAACTGCTCCTTCCAGAATTTCTCTGTCTGAATTTCTCTTGTCTCTTCTTTACATCCTACCCGTGGGGCATAACCACTAATAACATTCAATTTAAAGCTTCAGCCTCATCACTCGATTTGACGTTCTTCTCACCCCCCAGGACATTCTGAACTACTGTCATCTTCTTTTAAGACAACCTGTACGTATGAGACGGCGCCTTTTGCCGGTTATTCACGATAGCTACCACCTTGGCACAATAGGAATAAACACAAGGAATACAAAATAATACGCAGTCATACAAGTCCATGACACGCACAGGTGGGCAAGAGGCAAAGGAAGGATTCAAGCTATTAACTCTTTGACTGCCAGACGTTTTCAGAAAAGGGATGCCGTGGGTGCCTGCCGATTTAAGCATTTTTGACTGATCTTTCAAGTTCCACAGAAAATTATATGTTTGGACTATGGAAACACACATACTACCAAATGAAAGATTGGACTCTCATCTTTCATCAGAAAAAAAAAGTTTGTTTCTACCTTATTCCGTTTTTCAGTAATCAACAATAGAAAATGGTTAGTTTCACCTCTGTTTTGAAAGAAACGTCTTTTAACGTCTTTGGCACTCCTCCATAGGATTTTATTAAACGTTATTTAACGTTTTTGGCAGTCAAAGAGTTAATGCTAAATTTGTCTAATCTGAGCGGGAGAGTTCTTCTGGGACAGATCAATCTCAGCCTTCCGAGCTTTTTTCCCCGTCACGTCTCTCTTCCTCTCTCTCTTGGTGTGCCAACGCTGGCCGCCGCGCTCGGGGATTAGCGCCGACAAGCCGGCAGAACCTCCAGGCGTTAAGAGAGGGAGAACACGGGAACATGGGCTAGCTTGGCACGGGGGATGGGGGGCTCCTCTTCACACGCCGTCTGGGCTAGCGGGTGCCGAGATGAACCGAGAAAGATGGAAGCCATCGGGACTCGCGGGGAGGCCCAGATGGAGACGCCGTCATGTCATGTTACGTGCAAGTCACACATACATTTACAGTATTTTGCAGAAGATGTATTTTTAGAGGTCTACATGATCTGGTTTTATCTAGAGGTGAAGAAGAAGTGGGCGTCTCCGTCTGCCGTTTCAGGATAGACGGCAGGCGTAAATTCATGCGAGGCTTACGAGGAACCCGACGAAAGAGTTGCGGAGGATTTCACAGACGTCGTCGTGCTAATTGGGTTTCTGTTAAGGTTTTTTTTTTTTTTTTTTTTTAAGCGCTATGATTGTTTCTGGGAAAGGGGATTACATCCCGAGGCAGAGTGTTATTGTGTAACGTTGAGGCAATAGCGGGAAACCATATTGCTGCGCTCATTTTTATGTCAACAGACAAAATACAGGTTCTCCATTTTGTGTCGTGATTGGGCCCAATTGACAGTTAATACTAGCGGAAATGCTCTGATGCGTACTTAGGTTTGGTACACTTTTTCTCTGGCATCTTTGGAAGAGTCCCAAATTACTGGGATTTTCCCAGTTTTGAGCCTTGTGTCTCGTGTCCTTTTGTTTTTTGTTTTTTGTTTTTTCCGCAGGTCACCCGGTTTTGTGTCATGGAATATGTCAGTCATACACTTGTCATTGCGATTCATCCAACAAACATATTAAAAAATATTTTAACTCATTCCCTTCCAGCCATTTTCACTGAAGCAACCCCCTTCGCTCCTGGCTGTCTTACTGGATTTTGCAAGGCCCACAGAATATTGTGTTCTATTGCTATAAAAACATGGAACCTACCAAATGAAAGATTAGAGTCTCTTCTTTCATCAGGAAAAAAAAAAGAGTATATTTGCATCTGTTTCCGTTTTGTAGCAATTAGCATTTGAATATAACTAAGTTTCATCATTATTCTCAATCATGGTGAAAACACTGGGGATAAGAGCTTGTTGCAACATGGCCCTGGTTGATCTCTTATACTCTGCCGCCACCTGCTGATCGTTTTTTTGTAATAACTACCATTGCTTTACGCGACCTCTTCAGGTCAGAGGTTGCATCAAAGCTTTCTGTATGCTCTAGCATAATAAAAAACAACAACATAAAAACATATAAATACGTTTTTGGGAACATGGCCATATTTAAAATGGAACATTTTTTATAATTTTTGGGGCGCAAATGAGTGAACTGTTAAATTCCTTCCAATTTACTTTCACATTCACGTTTGTGTTCTCATTCTCATCCGCATCTGAATGGTCAAACTATTTCCTGCTTCCGTGTTTAAGAATCATGGGAAATGTAGTCCTACTTGATCTAATGCTGCCGTCGCCAGTCAGACCCTGCACAGGCTGAGCTTTCCTGCCATCATATTTGCAATGTTACAATGCGGGAGTCCGGGCTTTCGGCCTTCCTGGGTGAAGTTTGCATGTTCTCCCCGTGCTTGCGTGGGTTTTCTCCGGGTTGTCTGTGTGTGCCCTGGATTGGTTAGCAACTAGTTCAGTGTGTACCCTGCCTACTGCCCAAAACCAGCTGGGATAGGCTCCAGCACCCCAGCGACCCTTGTGAGGATTAAGCGGTTCAGGAAATGGATGGAAGGATGGATAAAGTAATAACACAACTACCGGTCAACCATATTAACTAGTAGTTTGTTATAAACAGTTCCTGATGAGAATGTATTGTATATTTGATTTTCAGCAAACTTGTAGTGTCCCAGTTTTTAATTGTGAAAATGTGGTCAGGAAGTGTCACACATGACTAATGCGATCATTACTTTCTCAGTAAATGATGGTGGCCAGCATGCAAAAAAAAACAAAAAAAAACGTGCACATGCAATTAAAGTACGGCGTCACTCATGATTAATATGATTGCTCTGATGCACAGTTATTCATAACCACAGCTAGGAATAAACAAGACCCAAATAACTCACAGTCAAAGAGAAATGATCCAAGCAGTTGTGTCCTTTCCCCGATTGGACAAGTTGACCTTTCGCTATCTTAATTACGGCTCGTTAGCACTTTGCGTGACATCCTTATCGCGATTGTTTGGATTTGTTGGGCAGGATGAAAATGTCCCGCCTGTCTTCGGGGGTCTGCAAGCTGCGCACAGACTGAAATGATGACCTTTGCCGACCCTCCACGGACCAATTAGTGAAGTGGGTAGAGGAGGAGGGTGGGGGGGGGGTCCCTTTGCAGACGGAACAACACAAACGCTTCCGGGCCATTTAAACCCAAAACGTTCGAAAACCGGGACCAGGTTGTCTGATTGGTGGAATGTCTCAACGTGTTTTGCAGAAACTATGTGAAAGGGACTTCAAATTCAAACTATTGATTTTTAAGATCGTAACCATGGTTACCACTCACCATAGGTTCTCTGCTGGTATCTGGTCCTCTGCTTTGTCTCTGGCACGCTGTCCTTATTGTTGTTCCGACACGGCGACTCCTCCGATATCGCTGACGAGGTGGCCGAGACCTCTCCCAAGCCCCCCGAGTGATTCCCGGAGTTCTCGCACGTGTCGGTCTCCTTTTTCGGATGACCGTGGCGGGTGGGGCTGGAGGGGTCGGAGGGGCTGCAGCTCCCCAGGGAGCCCAGCACAGAGCTGGGGCTGGAGTGCAGGGACAGCGAGGGGGTGTCTGGTTCTCGGATCATGGTGCAGGGGGCCCCGTAGGGCTCCTGCACGAAGCCCACGAATGTCACACCTTGCTCAGCCGCGTCCTGGATCTGCTGTTGGGAAGAAAGACACCGAGTCAGTCATAAAGTCATGTTGGATTCAGTTTGAGGGAAAACTTAACTCTGTCAAACCCAAAAACGTATAAATATGTTTTTTCCATTTTTTTTTTTTTTTTTAATGCTAGAACACACAGAGGGCTTTGATACAGCTTCTGACATGAAGAGGTCGCTTAAAGCAATGGTAGTTATTACAAAAATCGGCCAGCAGGTGGCAGCAGAGTATAAGAGATCACCCAGGGCCATGTTGCAACAAGCTCTTTTTGCCAGTGTTTTCAACAGGTTTGTGAATAATGATTATAATAAATAAATAAAATAATAATATAAAATAAAATAATTGCTGCAAAACCGAGACAAATACAAAATATACTTTTTTTTCCCCCATTGAAAGATGAGACTCTAATCTTTCTTTTGTTTTTATAGCAATAGAACACAATATTCAGAAATCTGTCAAAATCCAGTAAAACAGCCAGGAGCGAAAGGGGTTGCTTCGGTAAAAATGGATGGGCGTGAATGAGTAACTAGTGAGAACTTGAAATTCAGCCCCCAAGCCGAGTTTCACTTTGCAACACGAACTGTGGTGTGTCATGAGTACACACACAAAGTAGCCAAAACGCACAGGAAGTCCGCTATTTTAGTCTCCATTGATCCCATCAAACATAAATTGTCAGCCGGTTGGCACACCCTGAAATTGGCTTTTTAGTTTTGCCTCCGAAGCCAGTTTCACATAGCAACAAGAAATTTGGTTGGCATGTGTTTCACACAAAAAAAAGTCTCAAGAAGCAATAACAAAAAAAAACTCAATCCAACAGGAAGTCTGCCATTTTTGGTTTGAATTATACTTATTGGTTGACTACAACTTCCTGGAATGCTTTTCAAAATTCAGCCCCCAAAGCCAGTTTTACCGAGCAACATGAAATTTGGTAGACACGTCTATCATGAGGACACCCACAAAAAAGTCTCAACAAGCCATACCCGAAAAGACATTTTGGTTAGAAGCGCCCATTTTAGAGTTCTTCAACTTATTCACTTCCAGCCCTTTTCACTGAAGCAACCCCCTTCGCTCGCGGCAGTTTTTCTGGTTTTGACTGATTTTGCAAGGCCTACACAATATTGTGTTCTATTGCTATAAAAACATGGCTTCTACCAAAAAAAACAGATTAGAGTCTCTTTTTTCCATTTTGCATTTGAATATTTTTATCATTATTCACAATTCTTTAGAAAACACTGGGTAAAGGGGCTTGTTGCAACATGGCCCTGGTTGATCTCTTATACTCTGCTGCCAGCTGCTGGCCGTTTTTTTTGTAATGACCACCATTGCTTTAAGCAAACCTCTTCAGGTCAGAGGTTGCACCAAAGCCTTCTGTCTTCTCTCCATCCTTCCTTCCTTTCCTCAGTCTCTCATTTGGTCTCTTGAGGTCAGTGCTGGATTTCACTTTCCTTCCTTTTCTTTGATCCTTCCTCGGGTCTCCTGACAACCTCATGACTCGAGCTGGATTCTGAAGTATTCGGTTTAGGTGAGCGGTATGGGATTTTTTAATAGGTTTTAGGTGAATTAATGAGTACACACTCACATGCACGCACACACACACACACACACACGCATATGCACATACTCGCGCACATACAAAATAAAAAAAAAGAGAGAGAGCAATGATGATGACTTGTCGAATCGGTAAAATTACCGAATGAACAATACTGAGCTCTCTCAGAATTTTTTTATTTTTTTTTAAAAAGCCTTCTGTATGCTAGTCAGGTTCAGTAAGCTCACATTAATAGAAACGAGCATATCAAAAAAAAATAAATAAATAAAATAAACGTATAAATATGTTTTTGGGACCATGGCAATATTTAAAATAGAACATTTTTATACGTTTTTGGGAGTAAAATTCCATAACATGAAATTTGGTATGCATGTCTGTCATCATCAGCCATAAAAAGTCTGAAGAAGCCATACCTAAAAAAACAAAAACAAAAATGGGAAGTCTGCCATTTTGATTCAACCGATCATTTTCAGTGATTCATCCAAGACAGATCGGGATGGCAACGTCAAAGTTTTCCAAAACTCAGCCAGTTGAACTTATTAACATGAAATTCACTCATTTGTCTTTCATGAGTTTGAAGCCATGCCTTAATACGGACATAAAGTCTGCCATTTTGGTTTGAAGCAGCCATTTTAGGGGTCACGTTGGACATACCAACTCACCCTAGAGATTTTGTTTGATTGCTACTAAATTTCAACCGCATGTGCTAACTCGGCAGACAGATGATGGTGGCAAAGTTCGATGAGTCACCATGAAAACCCAAACGTTACTAAAAAAAAGACCATGACCAAATGTTTTGTACGATGCTAAAGAGACTCATAGACTCCGCCTCCTTTTGAGATACAAAATGGCCAATTTCCTTCCCCAGATCTTCTGTTCTGTTCCTCTACTCATTTACCTGAAGAACCCCCTCCAACACACACGCACACATACTCCGATGTGTTGCTGTCGATCGGCATTTAATGTCGATTGTACCATCGAGAAAGATTGAGGCGTTTGTTAACGGGCGCCATTCTCAGCGTTGAAACACGACGCACACACACACGCAAACACCCCAACGCTCGCCTTCCCGCCGTCTCCATCTCCGTGATGGAAGAGAATAAAAATCAAATTGCAGGTTATTCACTATGAAATTAAATTGGAAAACAGTCAAATGGCTTCCCGGCCTTATTGCTTCATGCGAGGCGTCGCCTGCCGCGCCGCGCTGCTCCTTGCCATGCGTCCAAATGGAATCACGCCGATAAAAGCCTGTTTTTCATTTAAGGCTAATGCGGGCGGGAGGGGTGATGGACGAGGTGATGTTGGGTTCGAGCTAGGGGTGGGGGGGGGGGATGAATGGATGTCCCCGGCGCATTTGAATGAATTCATTTTCAATAACGCTATCGTCATTACCATCGTTTGTTAAAGGCCTTGTTTGACCAAGTAGAACACACGCATTAATTATAATAATGTTATACAAAGCACACCCACAGTATTAGGTCGGCAATCTAATGAGATCCGCTATCAAAACATCTGCCTGGAGAAAAATAATCATGCTCACTATTGAAATGACAGTCAGCGGGTTATTCATTAAGAAATATGTTCATCATATCGTCGCCATAATACTCTGGCCAGTCATTTAGCTTTCTTCTTAAGGTTGTTTCATCATTGACCACCATAAGAATATGTTGAAGTAATAATATCTGACATAATTGTAGCGCATTGTTTGTGTAAATTATTGTATAAGTGTGTAAATTATATTGTGTCATAAATGGATTGAATCACATCACAATTGTAGTGAATCGAATCATGCTGTAATTGGAGTGAATCGCAACTCAAGTGAAACAAATCATATTGGAATTGGAGTCCATCGCAATCGTAATTGGAGTGAATCGATTTATATCGTAATTGGTGTAAATTGCATCACAATTGCAGTGAATCGAATCATATTGTAATTGTAGTGAATCGCATCACGATTGTAGTGAATCGAATCATGCTGTAATTGGAGTCAACCGTGCCGTACTGTAACTGAATTGAATCATATTGTGTCATAACTGAGGGAATTGTTGACTGATTGATTCATTTAAACCAACCAACCAATTGATCGATTGGAGTTGTAATCGGAAAGAATCATATTATATTTTAAATGGAGTGAATCGCATCACGATTGTAGTGAATCGAATCATGCTGTAATTGGAGTCAACCGTGCTGTACTGTAACTTCATTGAATCATATTGTGTCATAACTGGAGGGAACTGTAGCAATTGATTAATTTGAACCCACCAACCAATTGATTAACTGGAGTTAATCAAATCACATTGTAATTAGAAAGAATCATATCATACTCTAAATGGAGTGAATCGCATCGCAATTGCAGGGAATCGAATCATACCAATACATTTCCTGTTTCAATTAGCATTGCTAGTTAATTTTTTTTTCTTCTTTTAATGTTAGCAGCGCTTCCGATTTCCCAGCAGCTCTACAGTATTTTAACATGGAAACATTCAACAATTAGACGTGCGTTCAAAAGTTTAGATGAGGAAATTTCACCCCGACAGCCCGAGACCCGAACTTTTTGCGAGCAGCGTCTGATCCGTGCCTGGTGACACAAAAAAAAAGCCCTGCTGATGTTTGTGCAATGAGCAGAGACCTCCCGGGATCAGACGGGATTGCTGCGGGTGTCACGGTGATATATTCATGACACAGTTGAGATATTTCCGTCTGGATCAGCCGCGAACAGATGCACCCGTCAGACGCGGCCTCGGGCGCGACCGTTCCCCGCGGCGTAAACACCGAGAAGGTAGCGACAAGGTGAGCCAGACGCCTTTCAGGTCAGAGCACTTTTGCGCCGCTTGCGTTAGCCAAGATGATTGCCAGGCGGAAACCGCAAAACAATATTCCGGAAGCAGCCCGCCAGCCGGGTAACAACAATTTGGAATTCTTCCCATTTCCTCCGGGTGACGCTATTAAAGAGAAGGCATGTGAAGGTCAAGATGGAAGCCGGCGGATAATGACAAGAGATTGAGAGAAAGCCAAAATAATGATAGAGAAGGAAAAAGTCGTCCCCGTCCGTCTCACTCGGAATAGAATTCCGGCATTCCCGCTCAGCTCAGCAGATGAAAACGATAAGCGGCGGTAATGAGGTCCAACAGGATGGCGGAGGCATGACTAATGGAAAGGCGAAGAGGGTTCGAGGGGGAGACTTCAAGGGGAGGAATGGGGGCAACATTACGCAGGTTCGACAGTGGAGAAGAAGATGATGAAGATTGAGTTGTTTGTGTTTGGCAGAACTTGAATTAAGATAAGACGTATCACATTGCATCCAAATTAGAAAAATAATCGGAATTGGAGCCCATCAGTGAATCGTAACTGGAGTGAATCATATGGTAAGCGACAATTACCACAAAGGATCTGACCAATATTTATGAGTTGTTTTGGTCAGATCCTTTACTTGGGTCATAAATTTGGGTCATTTTGTATAAAACAACCCAGAAAGTTGGGTCAAATAGACCCAAGAAGAGGATTGGCCCATTTTTTTTTACCCTTAACTGGGTTATTTTTGACACAACTTTTAGAGTAACCCAACTGTTTTTCGAGTGTATGATACATCGCCATTACGATACACTCTAAAAACAGTTGGGTCAAAAATAACCCATCTATGGGTCAAAAATGGACCGATCCTCTACTTGGGTCTATTTGACCCAACTTTGAGTCAAGAAATGGGTCTTTCAGCGCAAAACAATTAGTAAATGTTGGTCAGATCCTTTACTTGGGTCAAAAAATTGGGTCATTTCGTATAAAACAACCGAGAAAGTTGGGTCAAATCGACCCAAGTAAAGGATCGGTTCATTTTTGATCCATAGTTGGGTTATTTTGGACCCAACTGTTTTTAGAGTGTATCCTAATGGGGATGTATCATACACTCTAAAAACAGTTGGGTTACTTTAAAATTAGATGGGTATGATGCATCCCCATTACGATACACTCTAAAAACAGTTGGGTCAAAAATAACCCATCTATGTGTCAAAAATGGACCGATCCTCTACTTGGGTCCGTTTGATCCAACTTTGAGTCAAGAAATGGGTCTTTTAAGTAGAGAAACACTAAAAGACTCAAAGTTGGGTCAAACGGACCCAAGTAGAGGATCGGTCCATTTTTGACCCATACTTGGGTTATTTTTATTTTATTTTATATAAAAATAGTTGGGTTATTTTAATTTTATTTTGTATAAATATAACCAAGCTATAGGTTGGGTTATTTTTTATTTAATTTCATATAAAAATAACCCAACTATGGGTCAAAAATGGACCGATACTCTACTTAGGTCTATTTGACCCAACTTTGAGTCAAGAAATGGATCATTTAACGTAAAACAACTTCTAAATATTGGTCAGATCCTTTACTTGGGTCAAAAAATTGGGTCATAGACCCAAGTCGAGGATCGGTCCATTTTCGACCCTTAATTGGGTTACTTTTGAACCAACTGTTTTTAGAGTGTATTGCTTTGTAATTGTAATGAAGATCATAACTGGTGAAAATCATATCATTCCGCAATTCTCGTGAACGTTACAATTCGATATGGTCTTTGCATTGTTACCTTCTTGACGTATCCCTGGATGAGCTCGGGTGTCGGCACCTGCTCTGCGGGCACGCACTGCTCCAACTGCAGCCTGCACGGCGGGCCCTCCGCCGGCCTCCTGTCCACCCTGCGCGGGGGGGGCACAACATTAGCTCCACTCTGACTTTGATGACAAATGGAGATTTCACTCCCCCCCCCCCCCAAAAAAAAAAAAAAGAATAACGTGTTGTTCTGCGCGGGGAACGTGTAAACATTTGCCGCCGGCCGGGAGTGTTGGCCTGCGGGAGGCGACGACAACAATCTAACAAACTTAAAGACTCTCGCAGATGAAAGGCAAGACGAGCGAAGGCAGGAAATTCCATGCAAATCTCCTAACACAAAACACACACACACACACGCACACACGCCTTCCCTCAAACACAAGTGTGTTCAAGCAGGCTGCTTTCTATTTATAAGAAGACGCTTCCCCTCCGTTCTTCTCCCACGTGGGCCCCCAGGAGGAGAACGCCGCCGTTTCCATCTCCCTGCTGCTCATCCTGTTGACAAGAAGCCCCGAATGGCCTTTTCCTCACCGCATGCGTGTGTTTGTGTTGGTGTGCGCGCGTGTGCGTGACTAGAGAGAAGCCACCCGATAAACAGCAGGGTGCATTAGAGCTTCTGGTGTTTGACCTCGGGTGCGGACAAGATGACTTTTAACGTCTTATATGCACGCATGCATGCACGCACACAAGCGGATGCCACTGTCATCACTTTTAGCGCATGTGTTGCAATTGAAAAAATTGGAGTGCATTGCAAGAGAATCGTTTAGATTTTCTTTTGAAACGTATCCGAATTAAAGTGAAAGCTATCAGAAATGGAGTAAATCATATTAGATCGTAGTTGGAGTGAATATTACCCTATTTGGAGTGCATCACATGATATTGAATCTCATTTGCTCACAAAAACGTATAAGTACGTTCTATTTTAAATGGTCTAAGTGTCCCAAAGACGTATTTATATGTTTTTTTGTTATGCTAGAGCATACAGAAGGTTTTGATGCAGCTTCTGACCTGAAGAGGTCGCTTAAAGCAATGGTAGTTATTACAGAAGCGGCCAGCAGGTGGCAGCAGAGCGAAAGAGATCAACCAGGGCCGTGTTGAAAAAAGATCATTTAGCCACAGTTCTAAACAGGTTTGCGAATAATGATGAAACTTAGCTATATTCTAATGCTAATTACTGCAAAACGGAAACAGATAAAAAATATACTTTTTTTCCTAATGGAAGAAGAGAATCTAATCTTTCTTTTGGTAGGTTCCACCTTTTTACAGCAATAGAACACAATATTCTGTGGGCCTTGCAAAATCAGTCAAAATCCAGTAAAACAGCCAGGAGCGAAGGGGGTTGCTTCAGTGAAAATGTCTGGGAGTGAATGAGATCATTGGAATAGATCATATTATAATGGGAAGGAATTAGAGGTGTAACCAAAAAAATGGTTTCAACCAGAAAATCGATTCGTCTGTTTTTATTTAAAAGGTGTGAGTGCACCAAATCAAACCGAATCGAATTGCCACACTTTGAACGATATCGACGTGTACGTAAAAAGTCACCGCATCGTATCGAATTGAATCGGGAATCCACTCAGTCGGGCCGAAGCAAATCGTTTCACCAGCATATCAAACCGTCCTTCGATTGTTTCGAACCCTACGTATCGGAAACCGTATCGAATCACACACCCCTCGAGTGAATCATACCGTAATTCTTTGCGACTCTTTTGCATTGCGATTTGAGTGAATCACAGATTAAAGGTCAAGGCATAGACAATATATAAAAAAAAACTATTACAATTTATAACGACACTGAATTGAATCCTATTATATTGACAGAATGGAGTGTATTGCGCCATAATATGAAAAATTGATGCTGTATTAAAAGTGAATTGTATTGTGTGGAAAGAATCGTATTTGAAGTGATTCATATTGTAAATATGACGAGTGCAGGGAATCGTGTCACATTATAATGCGAGTCAATTCTATCACTCTGACTCAATTCAATAAATCAGGTGTATTTACAGACTCATAAAAAAAAAAACTGCCACAAAATCAAACAAAGTACAAGTTGTTTTGGAACCGGATCGAACCGGATTGTTTTGGAATGGCGTGTTTTGCATCAGAATTGGAGGGAATCATATCGCAGCGAATCGTATCGAACCTGGGGTGTTAATAATTTTCCTAACTCAAGCGAATCACATCATAACAGCAGTAAATGCATCATGCATGAATTGAACCGTACTCACAATGCATTAAATGGCTTTTGTATTGCATCACAATTGGACGGAATTGCATCATAATTGGAGCGAACCATTTTGCAAATGGCAAGCAACAATTGGACGCTTCTTTGAGATGATAAGTGGGCTGCAATTCGTCATCCTTTGTGCATTTTGACAGCAGAATGCCAGAGAGCTTTTTATGAACACACCTGGGAACTGTTTTGAATTGTGAAGGGAAAAAAATGGCATGATATGAAAAAACCTTGGTGGGTCTGGCGAGAGAGAATTGAGGACCGGTCGCCGTGGTTACCGTTCTAACAGTAGGAGTGAGTGAATTGCTGTGAAAAGATTTGCTGGCGGATTTCAACTGTTGGATTTTTTTTTTCTACCCGACAATGTCCATTTTGTAAAAATAATAATAATAATAAAAAGAAACACTTCTATCTATCTAAAGTACAAAAAAATAAACCTTTTTTTTTGTTGCGCAGATGACATTAAAAACTAACATTAACATGAATTTACGAATGCTACATTCCATTTAATCTATTTTTACGCCCTTGTGCTCTGTTTGTCGTCGTCCAGGGAGCCATACGCGCTATAGTTTACACACACACACACACACACACGCACTAACATAATGGCGCGTTTTAAAATCTGTTCTCATGTTACTTTGCAAAAAAGAAGAAGCAATGAAAGATGAAATGAAAAGCTTTTAGCATGAACACGCCACCGGATTGGGTGTGTGTGGGGTGGGGGGGGGGGGGGTCGGGGCAGGGGGGTCCATTTTGTCAGCCATGCGCTGAGAGTCGTGAAAATGGTTCCTTAGAGACAATCTAGGCATCAAGAGCGCTAATGCGGCGTAATTTGATTTGGGCAGAAAAAGGTTGAGACCGCATCCGACAGCGCATCCGGCATCGAGACCACGACAGTACATTCTTCTTCTGCTGTGTTTGATTTTGCCACCGGGGGCAGTATAATGCAAAGAAAAACCATTAAGACTTTTGCAACTGCTGTTAAGTTACTCATTAAACTGTTGTGATACCAGTCACTTTTTGCAGAGGATAAAGAATACATGCCTATGAGTCATGTTATATTGTCTGTCAACATGTTTGTTCAAATATTAACATCGCCAACATCGCCGGTGGTTCTTATAATGGCCTATAAGGCAAAGATATGCGTTTTTTTTTTTTTAACAAAGTTAATACGCAATTACCAATTCTCTTTATGTTTCGTTTGACAGAAAACTTCAACTGGGATAGGCACTTAACAGCTTGAAGCCTCTCACTATTTTGAAAAACTCTTAACTCTTAACACTCCCAGCCATTTTCACTGAAGCAACCCCCTTCACTCCCGGCTGCTTTACTGGCTTTTGACCGATTTTTTTCCTTCCAAGTGTAAATATTAGCCGACTCTAAAACTCAGTCTATTTGGTCCTCCCACACCAAAGAGTCTTTCTCTGCGTACTCTGACTCCCTCTCACATTTAAAAAACATGCATATTTTTGGCTCATTGAAGACTAAATTGTCCATGTGGTGGACTGAGAGGGGGGAAAAAAAGTGCAGGAATGAGGGGGAGAAAAAGGAAAGAGAGTGGGGGGGGGGTAATTGGGAGTTAGGGAAAAGAGGGAGAAAAGGGGAGGAGAAGTGAGCGATGGAGTGACTCAATCTGGAGGAGGAGCACAGGGAGGCGAGGTGATGGGAGTCGGGGGGGTTGGAGGAGGAGGAGGAGCCATAGAGAGGGGGTCGGGGATTTGGGAGGGAGAGTTGGGTCTGGAATACATAAACATTTTTCAAATCTTACAAGAGGTTTTATCTGTGACAGACACATAGAGATAAAAAAAAATCAGGCTCAGGTCATCATATACTGTGTGTGGTCTGCTCCCATCGACTCAACAAGAATGTAGGACCAAAACGGCCACAATTAAAAATAAATAAATGACTAAAAGCGAAAAATAAAAACAGATATAAAAATATAATTAAAAAATTCAATACAAAAAATAAATATAAATGGAAATAAAAACAACTATATATATATATATATATATATATATATATAGTTGTCTCTTGTTTATGGAGGACCAAAACTGAACTGCCAACATTAAAAATAAATAAATAAAAAATAAGATAAAAAATTAAATCCCCCCAAATAAATATAAAATATAAATGGAAAAAAAAATTATATATATATACTGTATATATATATTAATTTTTTTAAATTTCCATTTATATATTTTTATTTCCATTTATATTTATTTTTGGGGATTACATTTTTTAATCTTATTTTTATTTATTTTTTTTTCATTTTGGCAGTTCAGTTTTGGTCCTCCATAAACAAGAGACAACTATATATATATATATATATATATATATATATTTTTTTTTAAACACATAACATAAACAAAAAAATGCCACAGAGTTCGGGAGGCAGCGGAGGAGCAACTTAGCGTGGAAGACGAAATAAGGGAGTCGGGAAGCAATTGGTAGAAATGGAGTCAAGGAAGGGCGGTAGCGTGTAAGCAAAGAGAAGGGAGTGACCAAGTGAGGTCAAGGGAGCCAAAAGAATGAGGGAGTGACTGACACGGAGGCAACTCGCAGACACAAGCGTTTGTTTGTCTTTGCATCCTGAGGGCGCTGATGCTCAAAATGGCAGCGCGGCACCCGCGGTGCGAACTCTTGTCTTGGCGCATCACCAGCTCCGCCCGCTTAGGCCTCTTGACAGGCGTCCAGCGGGCGGCGACGGGAGCCTCCTGCTGAGTCGACACACCTGATGACTCCCCCCCCAACATTCACGTCGCGTTAACGTGACCGATGTTGATGTTTGCTGTTCATGGACGCTTTCGATATGCAAGCGTACCCGAGCGGACATTTCTGTGACATCACTTCCTGTGAGATAAGTGGACATTTAACATAAAAGCTTTTTCTCTCCTGCAACAGCCGACGACCGGGCTATATAAAAAGACTCCCGGCGGAGAAGTCGACTCCCTCCGGTGCCTTTCTTCTTCTTCTTCTCCTCCTTCTTTTTCCTTCCTGCTTTCCTTCCAGCCGTCCATGCGTGGCCTCAATCCATCGCTATGACAACACAGCGTGCCACAGAACATTGCTTCACATTTTCACCTGTTTGTGAGTCGTTTCATGCCGGCCGCTCACCTCTATTGCTCTGTAGTGGGGACCTCATTATCCCCCCCCAGTCCCCCCCCCCCCCCAAATCTCCCACATCTACGTCTTCTTCTCGCAATCAACCGATGAATACTTCCCATCAGCCTTTGCCTGCTCAACTGCAACCTCGCCACATCGCTGCCTAATGGAACATCGGGGGATTTGACAGTTGACATTTCATATGTTTCTGATGCCAGGCGGGGGTGTCGGCGGGGGTGTCGGCGGGGACAATTTGCCGCCCATGTCAGTCAAGCGGAATGTACAACTTGCTTGTCTTGTTTTCGAGCTGCTTATATTTTGTGCTTTCACACAAGAAAAACACATTTTAGGTCACTTTTTTTCCACTAATGTAGATGTGATTTTTTTTTTGTAAAATTATTTAAAATTTTATTTTTAAATAATATGGTGCCCATCTCAACAAATTCCAAATTAAAGTAAAAAATTAAATAAAATTAATAATAAAAACAAAAATGACTGATCATTAAATTTTCTCTCGAATAAAAAATTTGCAAACTTGACATGGATCAATTCGAGATATTTAAATATGCAAGAGAAGAACAAGGCAATTTATTATTATTATTTACATTTTACATCTTTTTTTCCAGCTATCTTTCGACTTTAAAACACGCAAGTCGTATTTGTCAATTATAGTACTGTTTTTTAAAATAACAATGTTAAATTACTTTTATTTTCAACTTCAATGTCAGAACGTATTACCTCAAAGTACTAGTTACGTTTTTCCCTTTTTCTTTTTAAAATAAAGGTGATGTTTTACAAGGGGGTGATTCAATACCATGTCTGCTTTTCTTCCCAACAACACACGCAGTATAAAATGATTGTAAATAGCATTATTTGAGGTATTATGAACATATTTGACTATTTTTCAATATTTAAAAGTAAAAAATCGATGTCATTAAAAATGGTTTTATTTAATATTTATCTATTTATTTATTCATCCATCCATCAATCCATTGCCTGAACCGCTTATCTTATATTATTTTAGATCTTGAGCTGAATTTGCGGCCGCCCATATCGTCCAGAAAGGACTCCTGATAAAGTTCTGTCGTTTTGTGTACTAAATTACATCAAAAGTGAACTTACTTCAGACTTTATAATTCAAGAAAAACTGCATAAAATGAGCTTGTTAAGTAACAGGTCTCACAAGACGATACTCCATTTCGAAAATACTTTTTGGGTTTTTTATTTATGGCTGGTAATTAATCTTTAATCCCCCCCCCATCAAGTCCCTCATGAGAACCCAGAGTTCTCTGCGATTCCTTCTTTCCTGGTTCTAAATCTTGCATTTTACGCTACTGATCAAGACCACCCAGAACTCACTCAATAGCGCCCCCTGGAAGTCAGCACATGCCTATCCGGAAAATTGGACAGGAGGTCGGCCATTTGGGGTGAGGGTTAGGGTTCGTTAATGAGCGCGTAACTATAACAAGGTGCGCACGTACCCATCGTTGATCTGGACCAGGATGGCGCGGTAGAGTTGGTGTTGCGGGCTGTTGGACTCGGGGCCGCAGGGGTGGATGAACGGGTGGATGGCGGCCAGCAGGAAGCCCTGCTGGTAAAGCTCCTGCAACTGCTCCGGCAGCTCTCGCACCGACGACAGACGCAAGGTGGACGTCCCACCTGAGACACACCAACAGAGAGGATGAAATTAACCATTTTTGGAGGAATTTCCTTTTCTTAAAAAAAAAAGAAAAAAAGAGTAGAGTTCAATTGTTCATCGCTGTCATGGGCGCCGCATGGCAGCAAAGTTTGATGTGCCACCATAAAACAAGAAACTATAATTACTATACTCATTTTTGTTCATTAATATGCACAACAATAAAAAAAAAAAATCATCACATTACTGAAGGAGAACTGATGAAAGACGTAAACGTATTTGGCTGACATTCTTGAGCTGCAGCTGCAGCATCAGTTAACTATAATTAAAACTGTCCTACAAAAAAAAAAAAAGATAAATAAAAGATCTGACGATTTGCAATTCAGATAGCAAAGTGATTAAGAATTCACTTCAGGTTGGTTTTGCTAAATTAGCCTCGGCGCTCCAGACCTAATCGGAGGAGATCAAAATCCAATCAGCGCTGATTGCTGACGCCGCAACGTGCTCGTCGGCGCGGCGGTCCGACGGCAGTAGCGTTAGCGGTGGCTAACGAGCCGCAATCAGCCCGCGTTGTTAAATAAAAACGCATTAGCCGCTCAGCCTCGGAGAGCTCCTCTTTAGCTAAGAATCGCTAAAATCGTCTTCGCCTCAAGTCAAAGTAAGGTCGAAGGGAGGCCATTGCTAATGTCTTGGCGGAGAACTCTGCAATGGATTGTGGGTAACATTTAGAGCGGTGATTCCCAACCACAGTGCCACGAGAGATTGCCGCAGTCAATGAACCAATTTGACTTCATTAGTCCCAAAATGATTTTTACATATACTCACAGTCAAAAGGTCAGTTAATATAAAGAGGTCCAGATCTCAAAGTGAGTAAATAAAATGGGAGGAGATTGTGATTTCCGTATACACTAGATCACATTTTTCAGACATTTTTGGTGGGCTGTGAGAAAATAATAAATTCCCATCACTTCATTTTATTCATTCAGAATTTCTCATTTCTTTCAAAGAAAGGATGATTTAGTCATTTGCTCACAGAAAACCAAAAAAAGTTATATTTTAAATACTGTCATGGTCCCAATAACGTATTTATCTGTTTTTTAATAGGGGGTTTTATGCAAGAAGTTTTATGCGGAAGGCTTTGATGCAGCCTCTGATCTGAAGAGGTCGCTTAAAAGTCATGTTGGATTCAGTTTTAGCAAACTTAACTCTGGCAAACCCAAAAACGTATAAATACGTTTTTTTTTTTTTTTTTTTTTTGGGGTGCCAGAGCGTACAGAGGGCTTTGATACAGCTTCGGACATGAAAAGTTTGCTTAAAGCAATGGTAGTTATAACAAAAAACGGCCAGCAGGCGTCAGTAGAGTATAAGAGATCAACCAGGGCCATGTTGCGACAAGCTCTTTTTGCCAGTGTTTTCAACAGGTTTGTGAATAATGATGAAACCTAGCTATACTCTAATGCTAATTGCTGCAAAACGGAAACATATAGAAACATATCTTTGTTTCCTGATGAAAGAAGAGACTCTAATCTTTCTTTTGGTAGGTTCCATGTTTTTATGTTGCTTCAGTGAAAATGGCTGTGAGTGAATGAGTTAATTGCCAAGCCCTAATTGGAACACAATATAAATCCTACAACAATACCTTGGCCATTTATTTATCGATTTATTATCCCACATCAATAAAGTCCTTGATCTGACATTGAGTCAACCCAACGTTTGAAGAAGGTTGAAAATGTTGTCTGCTGGCGAGGTGGCAAAAGTGCACATCTGACATCCCAGAATGTCCTCCCAAGAAGCAAAGTATTATGGAAGCACTGACAGAAGAAGGATGATGTCCTCAGGGGGCGTAAGTGAGCGCCCGTCTAAAAATACCCCCCCCCACCCCCACCCCAATTTCTCAATCACAGTGTTCTACTGCACCACAATGCTGCCGCTTTGGAAACTAACAGGCGTGAAGGAATTAACACAAAGAAATAGGCCGCTATGGAAAATGACTGAAATATACCCCCACTCCTCCATTTCCATCTTCCTGCACCACTGGCGCATTAATCCTTCTGTGATCCCTAATTTGGTTTTCTTGCCTTTGGTGCGAGAAGAACTCCTGGTGGAGGGAAGCGAGAACGAGGATCAGAGCAGGAAGTGAAAAGCTGAGAAGAGTAAATAAGGAGTACTTTCAATTAGCTGCGGAAACACAGCCGCGGGCCACTTCTTCCCCTTGTGGGCGCTAATCACTCTGGGAGTCGCTATTAATCCCGTCTTTTAAAAACACACACGCTATATTTCATCATCGCAGATCACACGGGCTCCGCCAAAGTGCAATTTCTGGATTCGGTGCTTGACAACCAACATGAAAGCCGACGTGTCGGCCATGTAGGCAACCTTGCCAATGTTTTTCCACAGAAAAATCAAACGTTCATGATAGTGTTCGCCCGGATATTGGCAATTCGCTGTTAGCTAATTTACCTATTCACCTGATATCATCATCTGTATTATTGTATTAATAAAGGAATAACAATGTGTTATATAATATTTGTATTTTATTGTATTATTATTATTATTGCTATTATTAATTACTATTATTATATCGATGTTAGGAGTAAATAAATTATCTCTCCTTCCTAGCCTTTTTTAAACATGTGTAACCTAAGTTGAGTTTTATTTTTGATTAGATTTTAATGGCATGGTTTGCTTGAAAAAAATATTTCATATTAATCAATCAAAAACCCTATTCACAGATATATATATATATATATATATATATATATATATATATTTTATTTATTTATTTATTTATTTATTCATTCATTTATTTATTTTTTAATTAATTAATTAATTTATTTATTATTATTATTATTATTTTTGTCCTTCGTAATTAACTGAAAATCTCACCTATTCACAGTTTTTGTACTCAGGCCATAGCTATATCTAATTCCAAATCTTGTGGAATCTTGGTACCTACACTCTAAAATAACCCAATTTGGGTAAAGTTGACCCAACTTTCTTGGTTGTTTTTTTGCACAAATTAACCTTAAAATGTGGATTGTTTTGTATACAGAAACCCCTAAATAAAATAGTTCAGTACAAAACAACCCCCAAAACTGGGTCATTTGCTACAAAACAACCAGAATGTTGGGTCAAACTGATCCAAGTAGTGGATCGGTTCATTTTTGACCCAAATTGGGTTATTTTTAACACAACTTTTTTTTCTTTTTTCTTTTTATAGTGTAAGACCTACATTATGTTGAAGTGAGTGGAGGAGCTTCATATAGTCAAGCCAGTCAATTTCAGGCGGTCATGTTAGAACCCTTAAAATATATATCATATATATATATATAATTATTATTATTATTATTATTATTTTGTCCAATAACATGTCAACGGTTGGCAAAAAGCCAGCCAAAGAATAAAGAAAGGTAAAACATAAAACTACTCGCATTATCCAGATTACAGCAGGTAAAATAGTAATACTGAATTTTATTAGTATCAAAATGAATGGTGTGTAGTGCATTACCACCAACTCTGTACAAGCTATCAACAAAAAAGCCGACATGAAAAACAGGACGTGCCTGCCATTTTTTGTGCATCTAGCATGCAAAGTAAACAAAGTGGCGTTATGACAAATAACAGCAAAAATAGACGCTTTTCTGTCTGACAGGCAACAAATTGGTTTTCCGTGAAATTGTGTTAGCGCAGAGTCAGACAGGAGCATTAAACACAGCATGGCTTGAGGGGTGGGGGTGGGTGGGGTGGGGGGGGTTGTTTATATGGATGTACCACGAGGACGGCGTCGCAAGCCTCGGGGCTCGGATTCCGAATGGCTGATGGAGTGAGAGCTCCTAATCAAAGATGGCAGCAAACAATCTAAGAAGGAAATTGGACCTGGAGGTGGCGTGACGCCACCCGCCGCGTTTGTCTGCACTGATATTACGTACTGTGACATTGTTGTTTATGTTGACATTCACTTCAGATGCTGTGTTGGGTGTGTATATCCAAATTCCAGGTTAAGATGATAGTGATTTTAAAGTATTGGGTCATACCAATGCTAGATACCAAATTCTCTGTTCACGAGCGGTTCGGTTGCGCTGGTAAGAAACAAACATCCATTAACAGTGTTGACGATGAAAACAATGAACAATACATGCGGTGTGAATATTCATAGTGCGTGCATCCCAAAATAAATATTATGCAAATGTGTAAAAAGAACATCTGCTCGGTGTATCTGCCGGCAGGCGCACAAGCGAGTCACGGTGGTCTGCCACAGTGTGAATTGCATACTGTATGTATGCAAACCCATTTACACCCCGAAGACCCCCGAGGCGGTCGGGAGCAGGTCGGCAGCAGGTGGCCACTGCCGACTTCCCAGCAAACATTTTCAAAACAACTCCTACAATATGAATTGGCGGAGAGCAAAATGAACCGCCTGCTGAAATGTGCAGGAGCAGGTCAATGTTAATGCTCTCGAAACTAGAGATGGCAAAATGAAGCCTCATGAAGCCTCATGAAGCACTTTTACTATTTTTTTTACTCCTCTAGATGGTGCTCTTGGTTCAACTATAAAGGCTAGTGCAATGAAAATGTATTACATTTCCACTGCCTTTTTAAACCAATAGTGCCATCTAGAGGAGTCAAAAAATATCACAAGTGCTTCATGAGGCTTCATTTTCCCATCACGACTCGAAACCCTCATTTGAAACCCCAAACAAGGCTCTAATCTCTCGTTTGAAATTCTAAACTCAGGCTTAAAACCCTCATTTGAAATACTTTGAAATAATAATATATAATAAATATATAATATTATATATATATATATATATATATATATATATATATATATATATATATATATATATATATAAAATATATAATAATAATAATAATAATTAAAAATAATACTTAAAAACCATTGTCTTGAATCTTAACATTGATTTAAAACCGTAACCCTGAATTGAGATTCTAATTTAAAACAAACCTTGATTTGAAATCCTAATTTGGAAAAGGAAACGCTAAGTCCAGTTAAAATTACTAATTACAAATCCCTAAAACAGATTTGAAACCCTAATTCGAAATTCTTACTCTGGTTGGAAACTAAAAGCCAATTTGGAAAATCTAACCCATGCTTGAATTTCAAATTTAAGACACTAACACTGGCTTTGAGCCATAATTTGAAACCCTTACCCTTGTTTGAAACCATAATTTAAAACAACAAACAAGACTTGAAACTGTCATTTAAAACCCAAACCTTGTCATAAACCCTTCATTTGAAACCCAAATATTGGCTGAAATTATAACATTAAACCTTGTTTGGAACTCAAATCCAGGGTTGAAGCCCTGTGCTAAACCTGGTTTGAAAATATACCCTAACTTGAAACCTTAACCCAGTCTTAAAATCCCTGAATTTAAACCCTAACCTTGCTTTAAAACCCTAAATTGAAATCTTAAACAAGGCTCGACACCCCAACAGCTGTAACTCTTATTTGAAACCAAATGCCAGGATGGAAAGCTTAATTTGAAAACATAAACTAGGCTTGAAAACCTAACCTTGTTTTAAAGCCCCGATTTGAAACATTAACTTTGGTTTGAAACCCTAAACAAGGCCTGTACTCAAACTCACTTGAAACCCTAATTTGAAACACATCCAGTAACAAGTCAATGATGAAACATGTTTAATGTTTTAACACAGAAAGGATTAAAAACTAAACGAGAACCTCATTAAGCCGAACACACACACACAAAAAAAAATCCGTATTTCTTTTCTTGTCCCTGAGGATAAATTCCACTCAATCAAGAGCGTCAGCGCTCCCTTTTAATTAACTCTCACAGATTGTTGTCTCATGTCAAAGCAAGAATCGCATTGATTTTGTCATTCTTGTTCTGAGGTAGACGTTTATTGATCAGGAACCTTATCGGGCAGCTTCAAACATCACTGAAGGTCTTTTGACGCCATGACAACAAAAGCCCACTCCTCATTTTTAATGACATCTGATCCCTCCAAGATTAGTCTGATAAACTTGAAAAGATAACGACTTCAAACCTGAACTTTAAACCATGAGCCAAAACGGAAACCCAAACTTGAAACACTAACTCTGGCTTGTATCCTTAATCTGAAACCCTAATTTGAAATGTGATGCCTGACGTGAAAACCCCAATTTGATAGCCCCAACCCTAGTTTGAAACCCCTCATTTGAAACTCTAAACCATATTTCAATCCCTAATTTGGAGCCCCAACCCTTGTTTGAACCCAAAGCCAGGATTGAAACACTAAACCTTGTCCTGATAGTCCAATTTGATATCTTAATAATAATTAACTAGTAACGAATAACTAAATAAAATAACAGAAACACGCATTTGAAAAGTCTGAAACCCCGAAATAACAAAACAAAAATAAAAATAAAAAATAAATAAAAATTAATTCATGAAATAAACTAAAAACAAAAATGCTTTAAAAAAAAAAAACTAACTGAAACTACATTTTAGTTCAAGCTAAAGCTAACTATAATTATAGCGTGAATTTTCATATTTGTCAGTTAATATTATACATGAGGTTTCATGATACACTTTAAATATATTTATTTCATTTTGTATACAAGAAATAAGTTTTTGGGGAATTGTAGTTGCTACACAATACATATACATTGTCATCTTTTTTTTATTTTTTATCTTGCACTTGACAAACGCTCCACATATTAAAAAAACTAAAACTAATATTAAAATCAATACAAACGAAAATAAAACAAAACCTTTCAGAATATACAAACGAATTGAAACGACCAAACTAAAGCAAACAAAATAAGAACTTTAATGAAAAATCAAAAAGTATTATAACCTTGCACATGCCGACCGAATCGATTTTGTTCAGGGATCTTTCTACTTTGTCGAAGCGAGAACCCTACGATATAAAACCGACTCTCTCACCATCGAGAAATGAATCAATTATAACTGGAGGTGGCAGAAGAAATGTAACAATAAGCAGCGCATTTCATCCTCAAAAGCGAGAAAGTCAGACAATCGGCGTTAGATCAAATCGACTTTGACGCCTCGCTTGTGCCAGGCCGCCGTCACTCAGCAGGTTTAAAAATAGATGAGTAAATATGAAATTAATATTCACACGCACGACGCCTCCGGGAGAGACATTTGCATGCGCTGAGAAAAATCGGCTGGCATCCATTAGCCGCCCCGCTGCCACCAAAAATGAAGACAGGCTGCAGGTCCGACGTGTGTTTGTTTTAGACGCACATGGGACACACATTTGGGTTTCAAATGAAGGTTAGGGTTTCAAATTTGGGTTTTAAACCTCAGTTAGGCATTCAAATGAAGGTTAGGCTTTCAGCCTGGGTTTGGCTTCCAAACTAAGGTAAGTGTTAGGGTTAGAGATTTGGGTTTCAAGCTAGGGTTTCAAATCAGGGTTTCAGGACAGGTTTGGGCCTTCAAATAAGGTTTCTAAGACCAGTTTAAGTATTCAAAATACGTCAGAATTTAGATTTCAAAGCAGAAAAAGATTATGATTGTAAACCAGGAGTAGGGTTTGAAAGCCTGGGTTAGGCTTCCAAACTAAGGTAGTGTTAGGGTTAGAGATTTGGGTTTCAAGCTAGGGTTTCAAATCAGGGTTTCAGGACAGGTTTGGGCCTTCAAATAAGGTTTTTAAGACCAGTTTAAGTATTCGAAATACGTCAGAATTTAGATTTCAAAGCAGAAAAAGATTACGATTTTAAACCAGGAGTAGGGTTTGAAAGCCTGGGTTAGGCTTTCACACTTAAATTAGAGATTAAAAATTACAATTATAATTTAAAACTAGGGTTAAATTAGTTAGGGTTAAGGTTGGGTTTTAAAAGAGGATTAGGTATCAAATTCCGGTTTCAAGGCAGAGTCTGAGTTTCAAAGTAGGGTTTTAAGACGTGAATGAAGTTCCAAAGTGTTTTTTTTTTAATTATAAAATACCGTTTTTGGGTTTCAATTTCAGAATTAAAAAAAGGGGTTCAAGAAAGGGTTAATTTGTCAAGATATGGTATTAACTAGTATTAGGGTTTCAAGACTAAATGAAGGTTTCAAATTATGGTTTTAAACTGTGTCAGGATTTCAAATAAAGGTTTCGAGAAAAGGTTAGGGCTCCAAGTTAGACTTTCAAGTCTGGGCTAGGATTCAAAAGTAGGGTTTCAAGACAGGATTTTAAATTGGTATTAGTGTTTCAATGATGTTCGGTTTTCAAAGTAGGTTTTTGAGACGGAATAGGTAGGGTTTCAAAATAGAGCCTCAATAGAGTGTTGAAGTAAGCTTTCAAGACAGGGTTGACAACGCTTCACATCTGTCATCCAAATTAGAATTAGGGTTTCAAATGTAGAGTTTTAAGACATGTTTCAAGTTAAGACATGGTTGGAGTGTGAAATGAGGGTTTCAAGCCTGGATTAGTTTTCAAAGTAGGGTTTCAAAAACAATTTTACAGCTCTAATACGAAACCTACTGTATGTGCCATTATTTCAAGTAAGTACCGTAATACATCGCGTAAGCGGGCACACGAATATTGAATGCCGCGCTGCTTATAAACATGTGCGCCCGCATCAAGTCGTGGCTGTAATTGGCACTTCACACTCGACTTTTCTACCCGTGAAGTCGCCGTCTTGTTCTTCAGTGGCCAATTAAAAGCGGTTCTCAGACCTACGGGGACCTCCGCAGGTGGCCCCTTTTGCCGTCATTAGCCCCCGAAAACATGGAGGCCGTCCTCACCCTCACCTCCCATTAGATTGCTTTACGTTCCCCTCCTTCTTCTTCTTCCACATCTTTCCTCCTTTACTCACTGTGGGGGACCCGCAGCTTCTGTCTTTGCCACTCCAAAGCCCCCCGTGGACTCTCTTCACTGCAACACTGCTGCTGCTCTACAAAAATCTGGTGGTGTTTTGAAGCCAGCAGGAGGATTTCAAAGCAAAGCTTTCAAAACAGGGTTGGACCTTTCAAATTAGTGTCTCGAGATGACAGGGTTAGGGTTTCAAAGTCAGGTTTGAGTTGAGGGTTTCAAGGGTTAGCGTTAATTAAGGTTAGGGTTACTTTGGTTTCAAATCAGGGATTAAGGTGTAAAATGGAGGTTTCACATCTTAGTTATAAATTAAGGCCTAGGTTATGGTTTGAAATTTGGGTTAGGGTTTCAAAAAGGGTTGAAATTGAAGATTAAGGATTTAAGATTGGTTCTGATTTTTAAGCCCCAGTTATAGTTCAAAATAGGGTTTCAAGACATGTTTGGGGTTTCAAAGTCAGGTTTGAGTTGAGGGTTTCAAGGGTTAGGGTTAAGGTTAGGGTTAGTTTGGTTTCAAATTAGGGATTAAGGTGTAAAATGGAGGTTTCACATTTTAGTTTTAAATTAAGGCCTAGGTTATGGTTTTAAATTTGGGTTAGGGTTTCAAATTAGTGTTTCAAAAAGGGTTGCAATTGAAGATTGGGGATTTAAGATTGGTTCAGATTTTTAAACCTCAGTTATAGTTCAAAATAGGGTTTCAAGACATGTTTGGGGTTTCAAAGTCAGGTTTGAGTTGAGGGTTTCAAGGGTTAGTGTTAAGGTTGGGTTGGGTTAGCTTGGTTTCAAATCAGGGATTAAGGTGTAAAATGGAGGTTTCACATTTTAGTTATAAATTAAACCCTAGGTTATGGTTTTAAATTTGGGTTAGGGTTTCAAATTAGTGTTTCAAAAAGCGTTGCAATTGAAGATTGGTTCAGATTTTTCAACCTCAGTTATAGTTCAAAATAGGGTTTCAAGCCATGTTTGGGGTTTCAAAATCAGGTTTGAGATGAGGGTTTCAAGGGTTAGGGTTAGTTTGGTTTCAAATCAGGGATTAAGGTGTAAAATGGAGGTTTCACATTTTAGTTATAAATTAAGCCCTAAGTTATGGTTTTAAATTTGGGTTAGGGTTTCAAATTGGGTTAGGGTTTCAAATTGGGTTAGGGTTTCAAATTAGTGTTTTAAAAAGGGTTGCAATTGAAGATTGGGGATTTAAGATTGGTTCAGATTTTTAAACCTCAGTTATAGTTCAAAATAGGGTTTCAAGACATGTTTGGGGTTTCAAAGTCAGGTTTGAGTTGAGGGTTTCAAGGGTTAGTGTTAAGGTTGGGTTGGGTTAGCTTGGTTTCAAATCAGGGATTAAGGTGTAAAATGGAGGTTTCACATTTTAGTTATAAATTAAACCCTAGGTTATGGTTTTAAATTTGGGTTAGGGTTTCAAATTAGTGTTTCAAAAAGCGTTGCAATTGAAGATTGGTTCAGATTTTTCAACCTCAGTTATAGTTCAAAATAGGGTTTCAAGCCATGTTTGGGGTTTCAAAATCAGGTTTGAGATGAGGGTTTCAAGGGTTAGGGTTAGTTTGGTTTCAAATCAGGGATTAAGGTGTAAAATGGAGGTTTCACATTTTAGTTATAAATTAAGCCCTAAGTTATGGTTTTAAATTTGGGTTAGGGTTTCAAATTGGGTTAGGGTTTCAAATTAGTGTTTTAAAAAGGGTTGCAATTGAAGATTGGGGATTTAAGATTGGTTCAGATTTTTAAACCTCAGTTATAGTTCAAAATAGGGTTTCAAGACATGTTTGGGGTTTCAAAGTAGGGTTTAAATTTAGGCTTTCAAATAAGTGTTTCAATACAGATTTAAGATTAAACTAGGGTTTGAAGACAGGGTTACGGTTGCAGGCTTCAATAAAAACTCAGGGTTTTAAATTAGGGTTTCAAACTAGGGTTATATTTAATGTTTAAAAAAAAAAACAAGAGGTTTTATTTATTTTATTACTTTTTTTTTGCATTAAAAAAGACCAAAGTAGAGATGGTAACATCTTCATCAGCCACGTTCTTACACACTTCCTCGATAGTGACGCTATGCACAGTAAATCCTGACATTAATCTCCAGAGTACTCCAACACTGAGCATCTCGCAGGCAGGTCGTCTGTCTGTCTGTCTTTCTGTCTTTCTGTCTATCAGTCCCTCTGTGAGAAGTTCCCAGGTGACATGTTGCATTTGTCTCCCTTCGCTTAGGAAGCCGCGAAACAGGCAGGCAGTCGCGACAGCCGCTTCGGCACTGACATTTCAAGCGCCGCGCTGGAGGAATGTCAAGTGAAAGTCAAAACACTTCCTCAGACGCTTTGTCACATGAAAGGCGAGAGTCACTCATCCCATGTCTTCAACAATCCTCCAGGCCCGGCGTTTCCCAACCTTTACTGGGGCAAGGCACGTATATTTTCCATCAGTAAAATCTCACATTTTCTTCCATGATATTTTAGTGCAATATTCACAATGTACAGAAACATTGAAACATTAAAAGCCATTTCTCGAATACAAGAATGAAAAGTCAAGGTAGGAATTTGCCCTCTTCTCAAATTCTTACATTTTTCAAAGTTGCCCCATTTTAATGTTTCAGATCCTCAAACAAATGTAAATATCCAAATGTAGTTTTGAAATTGTGATTTAGCTACCAGGCCAAATGTGGAAAAAGTTCTTGCCAAAACCTAATAACTGGTTGGGCCGATCTCAGCAGCAAGAACTGAACTGAAGTCAAGCATTTTCTATAACTGGCAACGAGACTTTCACATCTTTGTGGAAATAATTGGAGCCACTTTTCCTTGCAGAATGGCTTGATTTCCGCGACACTGGAGGGCTTTCGAGCATGAACGGCCTTTTAAAGGTCAATCGGATCCAGCTTCAGAAACCAAGCGCACTTCAGCTTGAGGTCATGAACTGATGGCGGGACAACAAACATTCTCCCTCGGGATTTTCAGGTAAAGACCAGAATTTACGGTTCCATAAATCACAGCAAGTCGTCCAGGTCCTGAACTACCAAAGCAACCCCAGATCATCACACTACCGCTAACATGTTGATGAAATAGTAGAATAGTATTCCAAAAGTTTTGCGAATCAGTCATATTTTTTTTTTCTTTTTCAAACGTAAGATAAGCCTTTATTTATTAATTTTTTTTATGGCATTTTTGCCAAGACTCTTCCTTATTGTTGAGCCATAAGCACTAAATGTAACAGTTGGATGAAGCGCAGATTGATTGGTGATGCCTGGAAAGGGAGGGGAAAAAAATGACATAAAAGAAAAGCATGTCATCGTGTTTTGGGGGGAAATGACCGATGCTCCATTTAAATCCCTTAACTCTACTTCTGGTTCCGCTGAATCCATTTCAAAACACTTTAATGCCGCAAAAGATGAGGAGCAGCTTAATGCCGATCGGTTAGCGTAGCCTGTCCACGAGTAGCACGCCGCTCCTTATTTTTGACCTCGGCACGTATGACACAACAGATCCTGGGTCAGTCGGTTTCTCTCACGATCACATGATCCATTTTTTTAATCATCCAGCCCCAAGACACAGTCATTTGTTTGCCCTGGCTGCTGTCTTTAAGGATGACAAGGTAATTACCCAGCAATCCAGTGCACCTAATGGACGACCTGCAGCGCCGCCTCAACGCCCCGAGAGTGTAATTGTCGCGTTCCCACATCCAAATTATGCTAATTGCGCCGAAGCTCTGCCTTTTAAGCAGAACATGCGATATTTGACTCATGCTGCCGTGTTTGACTACCAGGAAGTTGTGCGCGACGCAGCTCGGGAACAAAAAAAAAAGCCTCCCCCGTCCAACCCCCTCGCTCGTCTCCCGCCGTCTCTTGGCAACTGTCAGCGGCGGAAAAGACGGACAAAGTGCGCTCGCTTCCTGAGATGGAGGTCCACTTTAATCCCTGAGCATCCTTCTCTTTATAAAGCTTTTTGCTGAACAAATTATAGGTAGTTTCAAACCCGCCTTGGCACTTAGCTGCCTTGAAAACAAGACGTTTTGGGTCTCAAGCAAAGAGAAAATTAGCTGATTTTTAGCCGGCTGGACGTCTCCACGGTTTCCCGGCCGGCTTTAAGGTGCCTTCAATGATGCCCGCACAAAAAGAGAAAGCAGCCTTATTAGCATTTAGATGCCTTGTTTACCCTGAGAACTTCTCTGTTCTTATTTAGCATCGCGTCCCCGGCCAGGATGTGGCTAAGCTAAGTACCTCAAGGACACGCAAATTGTTGACCAAGCGAAAAATGAGCCTTACGCGCTTTCTGCGGACTCGATTTACTTTATCTCATCATTCCTGCTTGCGTTCAGAATTCTAAACATTTGCTATGTTTTCTTCACACTATGAATTCTGACATGACTAGCTTAAACGTGTCTTGTTTTCTAGGTTGTCATTTTTGCCCCCATACTCCACCCAGACGCAATGACCAATGCCCTCCTGTCTAAATGTTTCACATTTGTAACCATCGGACACATTAACTAGGGAAAGTTCACAAATGATCGCCAAAACCAAAATGGCTGACTTCCTGTTTTTTTTCTGACATTGCTTCCTGAGAGTTTATCGTGTGTTTGGATAAATGACATGTTGTAATGTTCCGGGGGCAGCCATTTTGTCCTGAATAGCCACCTGCTTGCTATCTTATCGACTGAGATTGACACCAAAATTCCTGCCGTGATATCAATTTCAGTCGATGGCAGGTGGAAAATTGCAGGACAAATGGCAGCCACCTGAGAGGGACAAAAATGGGCGGAGCCAACTGGTGCCTCTCTATTTACATTTGACAAGGCAATTAAACAATAGCGTTGCTTGTAGAGGAGCGCAGTCTAGCCAGGTGCAACCAATCATACATTTAATTAAAGCACACGCTTTTACTATAAATGAAGTCAACTCAAATTATTCAACATTAAAAAAAATGGCTTGGACTTGGATGTTTGTATCTTTACAAAGATTAAAAAGGAGTAAAATGTCAATTGCGTTTCTTCACCTCGCCGGAAATAAAAAAAAATAAAAAAATAGCGTCCGTGTGAAAACGTTTTCAGGCTCGCAAATTGCTCCCGACTGCGGAACCGAGCCGGGTCTCCAGTGAGCCGTTTGCCGCGTTTTGAAGTCAGCGTGTTGAATCCACTGTATTTTACTGCCTCGGGTCTGTAGGGCAACACTCGCTCTTATCTATCTACCGAGCTATTAAACACCGACGGTCCGATTGTCTTCGACTCTTTGGGTGGCCTCACTTCCAGGAAGCAAAAGTGTAGAATTGTACTTTTTGGAACGCTTTGTCGCTGCTGTTCAAAGGTTCGACTTTTGTCCGTTGAAATTTGAGTTGTAGAGTTTTATTTGTAATGCTGAAGCATTCCCACATATGTTATTGTTTTTTTTTTATTCTCCACATTTTACTAATACTTCCGATTCACACCGTTTAAAATTTCAACTTGCTTGAAAAATTCACGCCTCCCGATATATATATATATATATATATATATATATATATATATATATATATATATATATATATATATATATATATATATATATATATGTATATATATAGTCTGATTCCACATTACTTACAGCACAATTTAACGTTAAATATCAACTTTTCTTCATTCATTTTCAATGGGACAGACGTTGAAATTTTGCAATTGGTAAAGTGTATTGTCTAGTAACCAGGAGGTCGTGGGTTCAAATCACACCTTTGACTACCATATCAAGAAATGCATTATAATTTCACTAAAATTATTAAATGCATGCTAGTTTTCAGCCTAAGATGACACTTTTCAAAAAAAAAAAAAAGGTCACATTAGCTCAATAATTAGAGCAATTACTTTCCACCACATGAGTACCTGGGTTCGAACCCCGCTTGGACCACATTTTAGTACTTTGGTAATTTATGTCAGCTAATATCATTCCGCTTTTCAGCATTTCCACACATTTTCTGCAGAAATTGCACTTTGTCTAGTTTGTTTTTGTTTGTTAATACCCGACCCGCTACTTGGGTCAATTCGACCCAAATTTATATATAATCCCCAAAATTTATTTTCACCCAAGTAGCGAGTCAGTCCAATTTTTGACCCAAATTGGTCATTTTGACCCAGCAATTTTAAGGGTGTGTGTTTGTCAATTGAAAAATATTTTCATGGGAAACCAGTCTGTGGCGAAAAAAAAAAAAAAAGGTTGGAGACCTAAATAAACAAAATTTTAATTTTAATTTAATTTTAATTTTAATTTTAATTTTAATTTTAATTTTAATTTTAATTTTAATTTTAATTTTAATTTTAATTTTAATTTAAAATAAAAATTTAATTTTAATTTTAATTTTAAATTAAATAAAAAGTAATGACGTCAGTCGACTTCTAATCAACTTTGATCTCCTTATAGTTGAACAGTAAGTAATGGACAGAAATAAAAGTTAGCTTCTAAAATGACTAAAAGACAGCACTGTAAAAAATGATTGGAAAATATCAAAGTATTATTTTCAACCTGGACTCGGAGCTGATTTCACTTCTGTTGGCAGTCTCTTACCAATTGACTGCGGCCTAACAGCCAAATGCCGCTTCACCGTGTTTGCTTTAATTGATTGATTGAATGTATTTGTTTGTTTTGTTCGTACCGTGGATTCCACTCAATGCTCCGAGTCTGTAGACTTCAGAGCTCTTCTGGGTTTACATTCAATCAGCATTTCTTGAATGCGTTCAGGACCCAAACCAGACCAGTAGCAGAATTTAAAAATTCCACCACTTACCCCCCTTAAACCGACATTGACCTGCTTTTATAGCACGATAAACAAACAAAAGGCTGGCGAATATCAAAGCAATTTTTTTCGAGGTCCGTTCGATTTGCCAGCGTACCTAATGAGGTGTCGTCTCGGAAAACCAAAGTGGAGCCGCAGCGTATGCTAATAGGAAGACGCGGCCAATCCATCACACGGCTTCACGAGAGCTAATTAAGTCCAATTATAGATGGGCCCGAACCTCCCCCGTTGAGCGACAGGTGGTCTTTCCTGGTTAAAAATCTGACGAGATAAACAAAGGCATCTCAGAGAAGGGAAATTTGAGATTCATCTGCCCTCACGACTCATTTATTACATTTATTTGGTTAGTTTCTTTAGGGTTTTATATCTCGTTAGCCTGCAGGCTAACGTCATGAAAATACATTTTCCGTTTCATTTATTATTATTTATTATCACAAGTGTGTGATTTGTTTTGGGAGAGTTTCGGGTGATTTCCTACCTCGCATATACTGGGGATTAAATTCGGGTTTGAGTTTCGGGTTTGAGAGGTTCAAGCATAAGGTTAGGGTTTCAAGACTCAAGTTAGTTAGGGTTTTTCAAATTGGGGTTTTAGCTTTCAAGTCGCCATTCAGGTTTGAGGTTGGGCACAGGGTTTAAAATCAGGGTTTAGAGCAAAGGTTATGGGTTCAAATAATAGATTCAAGATTCAGGTTTCAAATGAGGGTTTGAAGCCATTTTGAGCCAGGTTTAGTATTTCAAACTAAGGTTTCAGATAAGGTTTGAAGTCATGGTTGCAAGCCAAATTGAGGGTTTTAGTTTATGATTTCAAGACAGAATTAAGGTTTGAAACGTAATCCAGGGTAAGGATTTTAAAACCAGGCTAGAATTTCAAATTAGGGTTTCAAGACTCAAGTTAGTTAGGGTTTTTCAAATTGGGGTTTTAGCTTTCAAGTCGCCATTCAGGTTTGAGGTTGGGCACAGGGTTTAAAATCAGGGTTTAGAGCAAAGGTTATGGGTTCAAATAATAGATTCAAGATTCAGGTTTCAAATGAGGGTTTCAAGCCATTTTGAGCCAGGTTTAGTATTTCAAACTAAGGTTTCAGATAAGGTTTGAAGTCATGGTTGCAAGCCAAATTGAGGGTTTTAGTTTATGATTTCAAGACAGAATTAAGGTTTGAAACGTAATCCAGGGTAAGGATTTTAAAACCAGGCTAGAATTTCAAATTAGGGTATCAAGGCCAAGTTGTGGTTGGGATTTCAAATTTCGGTTTGAAGCCAAGTCTGGTGTCTCATGCCAGAAATAGGGTGTGAAGTAAAGGTTAGGGTTTCAAATGATTAATTTAATAAGTTAAGGGTTTCAAGTCAGGGTTTCCAATTAGTGTTACAATCTAAAGCGGTTTAAGTAAGTTGAAGTTTTCAGGGTTAAGTTTTAAAATTAGGGTTTAAAGTAAGTCTTAATTAGGGTTTCTAGTTAATGTTTCATGTTTTAAGTCAGGCTTATGGTTTCAAATTGGGGTTTCAAGCCTGAGTTTGTGTGAAGTGCACTTACAGAACCTTTGGTTTCTCTCCGAGAGAATGAAGCACGCTGTAGACAGTGAAAGCACAACATTACGGCGTCAAACCGCACAAAATGCGTCCACACGGCAGCCGGCCGCTGCAAGGTGAACTGTGATTGCTTTTCCCACTCGGTCTCTCTTGCACATCGGCAAATTCATCACACCGACAAATGGCGGCAATCAAAGAGCAGCGCGCATGCAAAAGCGCCTCAATCAGCGGGACCCTTCACCGGCCGCGCCGGGAATAAAAAGAACGGTTAAGTGAATATGCCGTGCGCACGTTACCGCTCGCCGCCGGTGCGTCACATTGACACCAAATCTGACGGGATGACATCAAAACGATGAAGAGCCTGCTGTTGCTTTCAAGCTAACGTTTATAGCTGTAAAGGGAGAATCAGTAAATACTCATACTGTATATATATATATATATATATATATAAATATATATATATATATATATATATATATTTATATATACAAAAAATTTAAAGACAAAAAAAAACACTTTGCTATTTTGGTATTTTGACCATTTTTCACACAAAAATTCTAAAGGACAATATTTCTAATTGGAAATGATGTCAAAATTCGTCGATTAATTGACAACTAATCGATTATCAAATTAATCAATAATAATTTTTGGGATAATGAAGACATTGTTTGGATTTTTTTCTTAATCGTCCAAATGTACGGAATTTCAATTCCTCAACGGTAAATATTCTCAGATTTCTGTCGTCCTTCCAAGAGAGGTGTTCAAATCCCGGACGAGCCCCCAATGTTAAGTTATGTTACTAATCGATTAATCGAAAAAAAATAATCGACAGATTAATGGATTACTGAAATACTTGTTAGTTGCAGCCCTAATAAAGTGGTAATTTTTCCCCATTAAAATGAATGGAAAAACGACTTTTCTGTTCAGTCTGCCACAAAAAAAACTGAAATGTTTTGTAATGTTTTAATACGATAAATACCACCCAAAATAATTGTACTTTATTAAAGAAAATACGGTAAAAACATCATTAAATAGAATGTAAAGAATTAAACCGTTTCTGTATCATGATTAATTCATAGCGGTTCCTTCTAGTGTGCTTGATTTGGCCACTGGGGGGCAGTGTTATGTCATTATATGAAGAAGACTTTCACAACTACTGCAAGTGCCTCAGTTAACTGCAATAATATTTTTGAGTACTAATGTACTGTTTGTCCTCAAATATCTGTCTGCTTAAAGATTTGTAATAACTCCACATAGATGCTATTCGTTAGCCTGTCTATGGCGTTTTGCATTGTATGTTAGCATTAAGCTAATATAACACATTTATGTGGTAATTCTCTTGGTTTTACACGTAGTTTACAGTAAATATCAAGTGGGAGGTGAAGAAATAAAAATGCCATTACACACACACAAACTACACACTGCGTGAAAGTTGAATTTTACCTCGGAGAAAGATTACGAGTGTAAATGCGGAGGAAATCCACGGCACGCTGCAGTTTACATCAGCGAGTCGTGAATTAGCATACGCTGGCCATATGCCAACATCTGCTCAATTACATCCGTCTTACTTTCAAGTCGCATTAATGATATGCAACTTTCATCAATTATGTACGAGCGCAGTAGTGACGGTTGCAACCTGCCGGGTGAAGAAAAAGTTGTTCTGTTGCTTTTCAAGGTCATGCATGCTGCTCTCGCCGAGGATCTGGGCTTGATTAGTCAGGCCTGATTGCCCATTATTGTGGTAATTAGTGGCGTCGTTTCTAACAGGGATGTGTTCTCAGTACACTGCCAATGGTACGAAACTGTTAAAATGCATATGGGAAATTAACGTCAATTCGGATGTGATACGATTCCCTTCAATTACGATAAGATCAAATGAACTCGAATTCTGATGCGATGCGGTACACTCTGCTTAAACGAGTACAAAATGAACTCCACTGCCAATGTGATACGACTATCTCCAAATTTGGTACCGTATAATAAACTTCCAATTCCGATATGATACGATTCTATCCAATTACGATACAATTATCCTCAATTATTTTAGATGCCATTAACTCCAATTATATTTTGACATGGTTTGCTTCAATTACTGCATGGGTACAATTCACTGCAATTACGATGTCAAAAGGTTCACGGTAATTATATTATGATTTACCAATTATGATATAATTAACTCCATTCATGGAGTTAACTCCAATTAAAATGTGATACAATTTCACTCCGATTACAATAAAAGTGACCCCAATTATGACATAATAAAATTTGCTCCAATTTCAATACATTTTACTCCAATTAAAATACAATTCACTCCAGTTACGATTCTTTCCAATTATTATTTGATTCTTTCCAATTACAATGCAATACAATTCACTCAAATGACCATATGATGCGATTTGCTCCGATTACAATACAATTATTCCAGTTACAATACACTTATTCTACAATTCTTTCCAGTTACGATACAATTCGATTCGCTCCAATTACAATACAATTACTCCAGTTACGGTATGATTCCCTACAATGATTATACAATTCTTTCAATTATGATACAATACAATTTACTCCAATTACGATATAATTGAATCCATTTTACAATATGTTTCTTTCCAATTACAATGTGATGGAATCCTCTCCAATCACAGTACAATTCACTTTTACAATTAGCCCCAGTTACAATATGATTCATCCCAATTACGGTTACGATTCTTTCCAATTCAGATGCAATACAATTCACTCTAATTACAATACAATTTACTGTAGCTAAAATATAATGATTTAAAATTGCAACAGAATACATTTCACTCCAATTACAATATCACTCTCTCAAAATTCCCTTTAATTACAAATTACAATATGATTTACTTCCATTTCAATACGATTAACACCAGTTACGAAAGGATTTTTTTTTTCCAACTTCGATACGGATACAGTTAACTCCAGCTTCAATATGATATGGGCAGGTGTACCTAATGAAGTGGTCAGTAAGTGTCCATGTAGTTATTTCTGCCCATAAATCACATTAAACATGACGTGGTGGGAGGGGAGCTGGGGTGGTCCGGGAAGTCTGGAGATGAAGCGCCCCATTGTGCTCCGCCTGGCACTTGATTAGTCTCCATTAGCGTGTCAGGATGACAAGACGGGACGGGATGGATGGATGAAGACGATGGAAGAGGTGTGTGTGTGTGTGTGTGTGTGTGTGTGTGTGTCTTAGTGCATGCGTGAGCTGTTTGCTTCTTAACGCAATCACTCGGCCCTTGCTCTGTCTATCACTGTCAGTGTGCGCGCGTATGTGTAGATACGGTCTTCCTCGAGGGAGCGCATGTCTGCCGCAAGATCTGAAAGTCTGCCAGCCGGCGCCGCCCCGGTGGCTGAATGAGTTCACTGCATCAGCATATTTTGCTTCCCCAGAATGACCTTGCTCCCATTTAGACAACTTTTTTTTTTTTTTTTCTATTTCATGAAAGATTTGAATAATTGCAGGTAGGCGAGTGAGGGGCTCACACAAAAACACACGCAGATTCTTGAAATAATTAAAAAGATACTTTCCGTGATGAGTGTGGAATGACGAGGTTCACTTTTCTGCCTCAGTCAGGAAATTTTGCTTTCTGTGTTTTAATTGGCAAGAGAAGAAAAGAAAAAAAGGCTGGAGCATATTTAGGCGTATTTAAAAGCCTTGTTAAATATTGTATTTAAAATTTTATATAAATGTGATTTTTAATCATTGTGTGTTAATTTGTTTTTCCCATCTTCCGAATTTAAAGTGATCTTTTCAAGTTCACGTTGATGCTTTTAATGAAGTTATTATTGAACTCCCCCCCCCCCCCCAAAAAAAACCACACATCTGTAAAAGAAAAAAAATTCAGTTATTGAGCATTTGGAATTGTGATGATGTGGAATTTGATCCATATAACGTCCGTAAATGTTGTGAGTTTTATCCATCAAACAAAAACAAACAAAATTGAAATGATTTGTCAAAATGTTTCATCATTCATTATTGCTGTCACGGTGAATTGAATTGGTGTCACATTTGTATCAATGAGGTTATCATTAGTCCGATTAATCAGACGATATTAGCTTTTTTTAAATTGGCAAAAATTAGATGTTTTTTTTTTTTTTGCAGATAGTTTTTTTTTTCATTGCCACATCAACAAAAAAAGACGTTTATTCTTATTCATTATATATTTTTAAATTAACTCATCCATTGCCATCGACGGCTATAGACGTCAAAAATGTATTTTAACTATTTCTATTAGTTTAACATTTTTTTTCCACAAGTGTGAAAACCTAGATATTTTTTATTGTACATTTAGAACAGATATAAAATTAGTGATTAATCGTGAGTTAACTAGTAACGTCATGCAATTATTATTTTTTAATTTTAATTAATCACATGACTTCAATAATTAACTCACGATTAATCCCAAAAAATTTAATCTGTTTTAAATGTACAATAATTTTTTCAAGGTTTTCATACTCTTGTTAAAAAATATGGAAAACTAATAGAAATAGTTCAGATGAATTTTTGACGTCTATAGCCGTCAATGGCAGTGAATGAGTTAATCAGCCGATCAATTGGTTATCATATTTTTCCTGCCAAATATCAGAATCAACATAGGCCTTTAAAAAAAACATATCGGTTGAGCCCTAGCTATTGTGAAATATATATATTTTTTATAGTATATCCATAAAACGTTTTTTTGTAACTTATGTCAGAAATGATTTTTTCGTGATCATGATGAATTTGACTGAAAACAACTTCAGAGAGTTCAACTCCTTCATTCGACATCATTCCTCCCGCGTGTCAACTTTTTTTTTTTTTGTTCTGCTGAGAGCAGTTTGCGATCATTTGTTGCCACATTTGTGTGACATCACCACCGTGAGCGAGCGAGCGAGCGAGAGAGAGAGAGAGAGAGAGAGAGGGAGAGAGAGAGAGGCTGCTAAACCGCTTCCAAATGTCGCAAAATCAACTTTGGCTGATGAAAGCCGGCGTAAATTGGAGGAGAGCTGCAAGCAATAAAGCTCGTCATCTGCTTTTATTTCGCAGCCGCCACGCACACACAAAAACAAAAGTGTCTGATATTGGAATGGCGGCGGCGGGGAAAATATGAGGACATATGAGGATGTTGTGTGCGCGCGTGCACGTGCGTGTCACGGGTTGTTTTCATTGTTGTTTTATTTCATTTTTTAAATTGAGTCGATTTTATTCGTTTTTGGGGTGGGTTTGATAGTTTTTATAAGTTTTTGTTTTTTTTAGAAAATGCCTCATATTCAGTATTTATTTATTAATTTTAGTTTTTAATTAATTTATTTATTTTAATGTATTTATTGCGTGCAATATTTAAAAAAAAACATCACGGTAAATATTTTTGGACTACTATTTTTTTGTGTGTGTGTGTGTATGTAGTGTTTAGAGTGTTTTTACACCTCTAATGTTTTGGAGAACATTTGTGCAACATTTATTGAACATTTAGGGAATATTTGGGGAACATTTAGAGAACATTTGGGGAACATTTTGAGTAAAATTTTGGGCAACATTGAGGAAAAAACTAGGGGAACACTTAGGGAACATTTGTGGACCATTTAAGAAACATTTGCACAACATTCAGCAAGCATTTAGGGAACATTTTGGGCAACGTTTAGTGAACGTTTTATTTGGAGTTCATTTAGAGAAAATTTCGGTACGATTTAAGGAAGTTTTGGGGAACAATTCCAATTTTCTTTGGTAAGCATTTTGAGTAAAATGCTGGTAGCATTGAGGAAAACAGTTAGGGAACAGTTTGGGAAGATATAAGGAAGATTCCGGGAGCATTTCGGGAACTTTTTGGGTAACATTTTGGGCAATGCTTTGGGAACATGTAAGAAAACTTTCGGGGAACAGTTAGGGAACGTGTGGCTCAGTTTGGAAACATTTGTGCAACATCTAGCAAACATTTAGAGGATATTTGGACATCGTTTTGGGAACATTTGGGTAACAATTAGGGAACATTTAGGGAATATTTGGTGTACATTTAGAGAACATTTGGGGGAGCATTTGAATACTTTAGGGGGAGCATTTGAATACTTTTGGGGGAAATTTTGGGAACATTGAGGAAAAACTAGGGGAATAGTTAGGGAACATTTGTGGATCATTTAAGAAACATCCAGGAAGCATTTGCACAACATTTAGCAAGCATTTAGGGAACATTTTGGGCAACATTTAGTGAACATTTGGAGGGCATTTAGAGAACATTTGGGTAAGATTTAAGCAAGTTTTGGGAAATTTTCCAATTTCCTTTGGGGAGCATTTTGGGAACTTTTTGGTCAACATTTTGTAGAACATTTAAGAAAACCATTGGAGAAAACCATTGGAGAACAGTTAGGGAACGTGTGGCTCATTTCGAAAAAACATTTGTGCAACATCTAGTGAACATTTAGAGGATATTTAGACATTGTTTTGGGAATATTTGGGCAAAAATTAGGGTACATTTTATTGATATCACGTTTACAAATCCAATGTACCATAATGATAGAAACATGAACCAAAAAAGTAGAGCACTTGTTACTTAGCGTTTCAGGCTAAGTTAAGTGACAAAAGAAGGGTCGCCGAAACAAACATGCAAGCTTGTCGCCTATAGGAGCGACGCCACCTGCTGGCACTCTTTTGACTTTCACCAAATGATTATTTGACCTTTTTTTCTTCACTGTAATTACCACAATGCTGTATGGGGAGTAACATCATGGTTTGCAGGTGCCCCCCCCCCCCACCCCTGATCTCATCCTTCTCAATTGACACGAGCAGCCGTCACGGCATCAGGTGAGGGACGTGCAAAAAAAACATTTGCGCACCCCCCCTTTCACTTCCTGCCGCCCCCTTGTCTTTGCATCACAAGCTCTCAGATGCAACTCGCCGCTGCGGGAGAGGTCAGTGAGAAAGCGTCGCGCCAGAGTGTCTTTCCGGAGGGAGATTAGTGGCGGGACGGCGGGGGAGCCGGGACTTATCCCCGCGGCTCACCGGCTGGAGAGCTGGAATTGAATCCCTCTCACTGAAGGCCAGCGTGACATTGAGTCGGGAATTCATCGTCTTTTTTACGCCCCCTTTCTTGTCTTGCGATATGCTCGCACTCAAACGCTTCCAAAATTATCCATTGGAAGTAATGAGTCAACTTTATTTATATAAGGTAAAAATAAAGACGTCATTATTGATGATGATGATGTTTGATAGATCTCTAATGTACTATATTTAAATCAGAGTTTTTTTTTTTTTTTTTTACAGCTCTAATGATGGGAAGCATTTAGGGATCATTTGGGGAACGGGGAGGGAACATTTATGGATCATTTAGAGAGCATTTGGGGAACATTTGTGCAACGTACTTAGGGAACATCTGGAGTGCATGTCGAGAACATTTGCCATAAATATAGGGAACATTTGATGGAGAGAGGAAAGACTTGAGGGGCATTTTGCGATGTTTTGGTAAGATTTTGTGGAATGTTTTGGGAACATTGTGATGGGAACATTTGTGCAACATCCAGCGAACATTTTGGGAATTTTGAAGAGCACTTGGGGAACATTTGGTGAACAATTAGGGAACATTTGTGGACCATTTAGAGAGCATTTGGGGAACATTTGTGCAACTTGAATACTTAGGGAACATCTGGAGTGCATGTTGGGAACATTTACCATGAATATAGGGAACTTTTGATGAAGATTTGAGGAGCATTTTGCGATGTTTTGGTAATATTTTGTGGAATGTTTTGGGAACATTGTGGGAAATCTTTGGGGAACATTTGTTCACATTTGTGCAACATCCAGTGAACATTTTGGGAATTTTGAAGAGCACTTGGGGAACATTTGGTGAACAATTAGGGAACATTTGTGGACCATTTAGAGAGCATTTGGGGAACATTTGTGCAACTTGAATACTTAGGGAACATCTGGAGTGCATGTTGGGAACATTTACCATGAATATAGGGAACTTTTGATGAAGATTTGAGGAGCATTTTGCGATGTTTTGGTAATATTTTGTGGAATGTTTTGGGAACATTGTGGGAAATCTTTGGGGAACATTTGTTCACATTTGTGCAACATCCAGTGAACATTTTGGGAATTTTGAAGAGCACTTGGGGAACATTTGGTGAACAATTAGGGAACATTTGTGGACCATTTAGAGAGCATTTGGGGAACATTTGTGCAACTTGAATACTTAGGGAACATCTGGAGTGCGTGTCGGGAACATTTACCATGAATATAGGGAACTTTTGATGAAGATTCGAGGAGGATTTTGCGATGTTTTGGTAAGATTTTGTGGAATGTTTTGGGAACATTGACCTTCGGGGAACAGTTAGGGAACGTAATTATGTGGACCATTTGTTCACAATTGTGCAACATCCAACCAACATTTGGGGAATTTTGAACAGCACTTAGGGAACATATTTTTCATATTTATTGTAGCTGTAATGTACCATATTTATATCACATTTAACATTCTATACACTTTTTGGAATTGTGTAAAAAACGATGCATCGTGTAAATGCAGCCACTATAACCTGATGGCATCCGCTTGTGTTTACCCAGCATGCCTCTTCGCTGCTTCTTTTCAGGCAGCATCAAAGCAAAGCTTCATTGGCTGTGATTGGCCCCTGGCTGGGATCAATATGTCGCTATCGACTGCGGTGAAATGCAATCAGTCTGGGCTAGCAGCAGAGGAGCAACGCGTCTACATTTAACCCCCCCCCCACCCCCAAAAAAAGCCTCCACCCAAAGGAACAAACAAGGAAGTGAACTCAGCCTTCACCTCACTTCCCGCCAAGTGGGCGGTCCCATGATGTTTTAGTGATTTTTTTTTTTTTCCCCACTCAGTCAGCAGACTCAAAACTTTTACGGTGGAAACAATAGGCTAAGCTTGTCTTTGCTCCGCAGACGCACGCATAGTCAGCATTTCATCCCCCCCTCCCCCCCCACGTCCCGACAGAATCAGCGCAGCCATTATCCCACCCACAGCAGTGAAAACAAAGCATGTTTATAGCCAATAAATGCAAACATTTTACTATGTGTACCACAGCACTTGCAATTTTCAATATTTTTATGATTAAGGCAAATGAAGGACGTTATTTATTCACTCAACTTACTTAACTTCAGGCACGGGTTCTGGAGCATTATTTGTGCCAATTACTACTAAACTACTGTATTTATTTATTTTGGCAGATTTCCTGTTCACATTTTGGATGATTCCAACAGACTTTTTCATGCATTGCTATGATTGGCATGTCCAACCAATTTGGTGTTAATCGGTGAAACTGTTGTCGGGGGCTGATTTTACTTTCCAAGTGACCTTGTAATGATTATGCCACTTTGACACCATTACATGGCGTAGGCAAAAAAAATTTTTTTTTTGTGTCGGCCATCTGTCCGGGCTACCTGCTTCCGAATTGGGATCATTTGCCTCATGGGAGTTTGCGCCTTCCAATTTGCACAAAATGGCTGTTTTCGAACCAAAACGATCGATTTCCTGTTTAATTTTGGGTTTTTAAGACTTTTTCGTGCATCCTTTTATGGTGTCCACTGAGGCACACCAAAAATACTTAATATTTCCGCCACGATTCAAACACTTCTAATACATGACGTTACATTTGTAATTATCATGTAACATTTGCCAATAAAATGTTTCATCATTGCAAACAGGTGCGTTTTGAAAAAAAACATCACAAGCATGTTAGTAATTAGACTTACAGTATTGATTATTTACTCGAATACACATATCAGTTCATACATTGCTTACATCAATAACAAAAGGTTTATATTCCGGTATTCTCATAAAACCTCGAGAGATTGCGCAATTGCCAACAATGTTGCGCTCCTTTAAAATAATCACGTCATACATCAATGATCTTAAATGCAATCTTTTCTCTTCCCAGCAAAGGATGAGTAACCGTAGCTCGAATGTGCTTAGAGAGCAGCGGCGTAAAACTAATTAAAAGACATCAAGTCTCATTTGTTTTATCGCCCCAAAAAGCCACAAGTAGATGAATTTAAGCGCTAAATGCTTGCGACATTGACGCTCATCTCTTTGTGTAAAAAAAACATCAAATGCGACTGGAAAGTTCCTATTATCAAGAAGAATGATCAATTGGGTAGATATAAAGAAGATCTGGTATCTGCATATGACTAGCGGTTGTGGCGGCTAACGAGCTAAGATAGCTTTACTAATGCTCTTACTGGCCTATTTTTCAATTTTGTGCTTTTGATGCGAGCTAAAAATTGATACATGAAAAATCAGACATTTTTAATTTTTTTGTATTAGTTTTAAAAACAAATAAAATAAGACAAATTTGCTTTTCAGTTCCTTTTTTTTTTTTTTTTTTTTTCCTTAGGAGAGCTCAGTATTGTTCATTCGATTTGACATCATCATTGCTCTCCTTTTTAAAAAAAATAATAAAATAAATAAATAAAATGTTTTTTTTTTCTTTCTCTTTTTTTTTATATATATACATATATACACATATACACACATATATATATATATATATATATATATATATATATATATATATTTATTTATTTTTGTATGTGGGTGAGCATGTGCATGTGCGTGCGTGCGTGTGTATTCATCAGTTCACCTAAAGCCCATTAAAAAAAAAATCCCATACTAATAATATAATATAATAATAAATTGCCAAATGCAGAAACATCAATGTAAGTTATCACGATGTGGGGGCTCTCGCTAACAGACAGAATTAAGTAACCAGAATTAGGTTAAAAAATTCTATATACGTAGACCATGTTTCTATAAATTTTGATATTTGGTTTTTATTTGAGGCTTTTCAATTGCTAATAGCTAATTTGTGCGATACTTTTTTTTTTTAATATTGAGAAAAAAGTCTGCATTCATTTTGTAAAGTGGCTTGTTTACACAAGATTAATGAATCATTGAACAAGAATGATTTGTTATTGTTATATAATTCATTGATTATTCCATACCTTACCTATTGCGCTGAAGCGCTGAAAACTTACACTAATAAAATTTTTCTTTTACAGAAACGTGCGATTCGTGTTGTTTTCGGTTGTGGATACAGACACCACACTAATCCTATATTCATAAAACTTCAGCTTTAAAATTTAATGAATTGATGGCGTTTAAACGCCTTAAAATAATGTATAAAGCCCATCATGAAATCTTACCAATTTACATGAAAAAATATATATATATATATTTTTTTAAATTTAAAGGGAAAGTGAGTAAAAATTAAGAGGAACAGATATCTTTTCCAAACCTAAAGAAATACAGAGTAAAACAAAACGAAAGATGTGTTTAAATTCAAAGTGTCAGTTTGTGGAACAATCAGGATTATAAAACAAAATCATCTCAATCCATTGAATAAAAAATGTATAAAAGCACAATTTCTGGAAAAATATCATTAGCACAAGGTCATTCTATTCAATTATTTTGTTTAATTGTTGCTTAGAAAAGTGTTGACCTTTTGTGTGTGTGTGTGTAATGATTTGAAAGTTTTTCTTTTTTCTGTCCCCTTTCATTTCTTTTTCTTTTAAAAAATAAAATGATTTTTTTGTAATTGAATTAGGGCTGGGCGATATGGCCAAAAAATAAAATATCGATTTTTACAGACATTCGAGACGATTACGATTTTAATCTAATAAACCCAACAAACATTTATTTAAAGGCAAAAAGAATTCCAGACAACAATAATGTATGATTCTAAATTAGTTTTGACATAAACTCAACATTCATAGTTTTTTTCTTAAATGCCACAATTAAGTAGTTGGTAGCTATTGTAAACCTGTCTTGTAAAGCACCCATCCAGCATTCTGCCACAAAAACATTTGAATGTCACTCAACATAAGAACAACAAAATTCGTTTTCACCATTTAGAACATTTTCAACGATTCGATTTTTAAAATGATGACGCATCAAATTAAATCGATTTATTGCCCAGCTCTAAATTGAATTAAATTCAATTGAAAGTCTTACCGTCCTTGCCGATGAGGAAGTCCAGGTACCGGTAGGTGTAGGCCACGCCCACCTTGGTCTCCACCTGAGGTCTCTTCAGCGTGGAGTAAATCTTGCCCGGCGACTTCTCTTCCGACGTCGGCTTCATCTTACGCAGTCCGCAGCCCATGACGCCACTTGGTGCACCGCCCAACACTGAAGGCCCAACAAACACATTTTCACTTGCAAATCTTCACCCAAACTTTTCATTTTTACTATTTTGGTTCTTTGGTTTGCGAGGTTTCTGCATCCCAAAACTTAAAAGTAAAACGTCGAGTTCAAACACAAAAACACGTCATTTTCCCACATTTTTCATGCGAGCCATTGAGATTAGAGCTGCTGGATGTTGAAGAAAATATTAATCACGATTATTTTGGTCATAATTGAAATCACCATTAGGGCGAACATTTGTTTATTTGGTACAAAACAAGAAAGAAAAAAAACGTTAAAAATATGAAGACAAATAAAATTCTTTGAAACAGTATAATTTTGCGAGTTCCTTTTGGTCGAAACAAAACTTATTAAATTCGTTATTTTTAAAAAAATTTAAAAAGGTGCAAATTTATAAATATAAACAACTCAAAATGAGTTAATCTTTTTTGACAACTATTGCTGATTTTGTAATTGTGGAATGTAATAATTGAAATTGAAAATGAAATGAGCCCTAATTGAGGTGATTAGTTTTGGGTGGCAATAACAGTGACTTTAATGGGTTAACCTTGGTCAAAAGTTGACCAATAAATCAACCTAAAATTATTTTGGCAGCAAACCACATTGAGTGAGTCGTATCTCAAATGAAAGCGCTTTATGAGGGATTTCAATCTCTGTCATTATGTGTCAATAAGTCCTCATATGTTGACGCGATGACAAAATCAATTTCTGATTTTGTTTTCTTTGTCAGTTCGTCAGTTCCCCTCGGAACGGCGGCTAACTGGTTAGCTTGCGTGGGTTTTCTGCGGGTGCTCCGGTTTCCCTCAAGAAAAGCATGCTAGATTAATCGATCACTCTAAATTGTCCTTAGGTGTGATTGTGATTGTTCGTCTCTACCCCGCCTACTGCCCGAAGCCAGCTGGGATAGGCTCCAGCAACCCCCGCCCCCCTCCCTGTCAGGACTAAGCGTTTCGGAAAACGGATGGATGTTATCTTTCCAAGAGCCAACCTCGTCACAGACTAAATGGTTGTTATTTTACCGCTAGGCTTTGGGGAGGGTCGGAATTATGAGCCGGCAGATTAGTGAGCTCTCCTGTAAAAAACAACAATACGCATTCTTATAAATCTTTTGTTTGAACTGTTTAATAACTTTGTTTTTACATACATAAACCACATCGGATTGTAGTAATGCAACATTTTAATAATAGAACAATGCAATCCGCTTTGTAATACTTTTCCCTTTGATAGTGTAAGTATTGTTAAACATTTGAAGTGAGCCGGGCTCATTAATTTTAATATTGGGTTCAAAGACATGAAGGAAAAGCTATGAATAGAGAAAGCGCATTAAAACAACATTAACACAGCGCCCCGACTCGCTGTTATCAAATTGGGCAACGTAATCAGTGTGGCTGCTAACGCGGGTGGTAAAACTGAACCGCATCTGAAAAGTAGACAAGCGTAAAGCATTAACCCTGTAGAACCCACGGGGTCAAATTTGGCCCCTATAAATTCTGCTACTCAAATAACAAAGACCTTTTTTAATTTTTTTTTACAAATTTAACTTCAAAAGTCCAGAGTGCCACTTCTGACCCCTGCATGGGGCCATCTAGTGGATGAATATTGCACTTACATGAGCCAGAGTGGTGGTGACAAGATGGCTGCTTTGTTGAGCGGGAAATCAATCCAAACAAAACCTTCTCAGCAAACCATCAGATGGTAAATTTTATTTTATTTTTTTAATCTATTTCATATCATGTTGCAGAATGCCTAGGAGTATGTTATATATATATATATATATATATATATATTTTTTTTTTTGGGATAAATTAGCAACTCTGAGCTAGTTCAAAAAAAAGGGTTAAAATTGAAAAAACATATATTTTGGTGTTCAGTGAACTTATAGCAGTCATTTAATGTAAAATTCATAATTTTCCAAAGAAGAAAAGGGTTCTTGGGTTCTCCGGGGTTAAAAACGTGTAGGAAATGTCATATTTGCACATACCCTGTACATGAGTTTCAAAGGCAGGAGAAATAAGTGCGAGCTGGATACGCCTCTTCAAATAAATAATTAAAGGGGAGTAAATATGGTTGATTTTTCACGCCTTTGCTCTTCCTTGTTACCAGCAGAGACCAAATGAAATGCAAACTAGCATGAAGGTGAAGTCGCCCCAAAACACGGAAAGAATAGACAAACATCGTATGTTATGGATTATGGCGTGCAGAAATGCAAAATGGATGAAAGCGGGCGGCGGATGCTTCATGTCTTGGCTCTCCAAAATAATCAAGCGCACGTCTATTTAGGGACCACCACATGGTTTTGCCCGGACACAATGAAACGACAGGACAGGAAGTGCGGGGGCTCGGGCATTGTGGCTCAGGGGGGGGGTCGGGCGTGCAGGAAGTGCGCACAGTTGGCGGGCGGTTGCGGGACAAAAAGAGGAAATGAGCAGACGGCGGCTTCGCTAATGAGGTGAGCGGCGAGAATGGAGGAAGGTGAAACTCAATCAAGGGAGAAAACGGGGGGACGCGCGGCTGAGGGGGCGTGAAATGAAGACGCGGCGGGAACGGCAAAGCAAAGGAGCTGGGGGGGGTGGATGCTGTCGATTAATTCGTGAACGTCAGCGCACATCAGAGTCCAACGGGTAAACAGGAAGTCTTGCGGCCAACGAAACGCACGGCAAGTTTGAACGCACTCTCGTGACTCATCTCTCGACGGCCTGCAAAATCTTCGTGTCATCTTCATAATCTTGCGGGAGTTTGTGGTTTTAGCGGGAAACTCACTAGTGCTCAACACGCAATCGAATTCAAACTGACATTTCAATGTAGCGCGATATGATTCAAGGACAGTTCGATTTTCAGTAAAAAAGGCTTTTTTATCAAAAAAATGTTTGCCCGCCAAACTTGAAGGTAAAAAAAATGACCCCAGTAGTTTGACATGAACTAATATTCTGAATGTCATATGCAAACAGGAACTTTTTGTGGTATGGACCGATTTGGGTCGGTACCTCCGAGCGCCGATTCACGTAAAATCAAGCGGTGCCACGTTTTGGTTCTGTATATAAAATAAAATAAATTAATTAAAAATTAAAAAGAGAGAGAGAGAGAGTACAAAAGTACCGAAAATTGGTACCATTGAGTTCCCAGGTACCGAGTATTGGAACAGTACCGGTTCAAATGTGAAACGTAGTTAAGTGTTCGGTAAGTTACAAACTCTAATGGAAGTACAAAAAAAAAATTGTAATACAGATTAATTTATTAAAAGGGAAGATAAAACTATTAACTCATTCACTGCCATTGACGGCTATAAACGTTAAAAATTCATTTGAACTATTTCTATTAGTTTAACATTTTTTCCACTTTTGCCAACAAGAGTACAAAAACCTAGGGGGAAAAATTATTGTAAATTTAGAACAGATATTAAATTTGTGATTAATCGGTAGTTAACTCGTGAAGTCATGTGATTAATTACAATTAAAAAATGTAATCGCCTGACGGGCCTAATTAAAAATATATATATTAAAAATAAGGGGCATTTAATCGTAATTAATCGCATGGTGATTTTATATCTGTTATAAATATACAATATAAAAAATCTAGGTTTTCTTAAAAAAAAATTATGAAATTATTATTTTTTTAAACTAATAGAAATAGTTCGCATTAATTTTTGACGTCTATAGTCGTCAATGGCAGTGAACGAGTTAAATAACTTTTAAATAGGCAATTTCAATATTGAGGAAAAAAATTTAGATAATTTTTCGATATATCGAAAACACGGATGCTTATTGATGAAGGAAGATCCGGAGAGTGGAAGATGATGAAGATGAAGGGCCTCGTCAATATCGACATCTGAGCTTCAGCACCAATTTCAGGATGCGAGCAAGCGGCACAATGCGGACCCCGGCCCAAAACCCACCGCCGCCTCCGTACCATCTCAAGGCCCAGACACACACACACGCGCACGCACACACTCTCGCACAGACAGATGAAGGCAGCTATCGCCATGGGAACGAGCCCCTCGCCGACTGTCGGCTTCTCAGAAGAAGAATAGGCAGCAATCTCTCTCAGCCTCTCCCTTCTTTCATTGTCACTTTCTCTCTTTCTGCCTCTCTTCAGGACCACCACCTTCTCCACTTCCCCCCCCCCCCCCTTCCCCGCCGCTTCCCAGCTCCTCTCGCAAGCCTTGGGCAGTCATGAGTTTGATTTCGCCGCATAATCCGTCCACGCCGGGATTTGTCGAGGCAAAAAAGAAAAAGAAAAAAATCTCAGCCGTACGTTTGCAAAAACAGCCCGCGGGACGTCGGAAAGCTCGCAAACCACGAAAGGGATTCAAAGTCGTGTTTGGAGAGGAAAAAATGACGTGTCATGCTTGCGTGGTCATCGTTTCTATATGAAAATTTGAAATACGATCATCTTCCTGATCTACGGCGTCTCAGGTGTGTTTTGTGGAGCACTTGGCTCAATCATATTGTGTCATATTAGAGTGAATTACATTTGTGCCTTGAGATGTGAGTTTCATTTGTTCCAAGTCCATGCTTGTAAATGAAAACGCTCAAGTTCGTCTACGTCAATCGATGGGATATATAAAAAAAAAAAAAAGAACATATTCAACTCTAACGATATTCAAAAATTTGAGTGAATCGTGCCTCAGAACATGCAGAACATAGTAATTAGACTTTAAGACGATCATGATTTTTGAAGGCCATCACCGATTACCAAAAAAATAATAACCAATCATCGATCCGATCAGAAGATGGACAAATCTATCTAATACTACTGTATTTCAACACCTTGTTTTTTTTTTTGTTTTTTTTTACTGTACACTGCAGTCAAAGCCCGTTATTGGATTGGAAGGCCCCGCCCACGAAATAGCCAAAATTTGCATAATTGGTGCCCAGTGAAATGCATTGGGGGGAAAACAAAATAAAATAACCCCTAAAAATTGTCCCTAAAACGCGGATAAATATTCAATACACAGAAATGGGAGGGGGGGAAAAATGATAGTAAATGATGATGCTGTAGTGTCTTATTTTGCAAATCCATTCCATAACGTCATTACTCAATCGGCAAACTGTGGCATTACAACCGATCACCAATTTTGCACTAAACACAAAATATCTCCCTGATCCAGCCAATCAGATTTGCGTAAAATCGAATTATGGCTGAAGCATTCCCACATATGTTATTGTGATTTTGATTTTTTTGTTTTGTTTGCCGTCAAACAACTCCCACATAATACAAATTTCAACTTCTTTCAAAAATTCACGCCTTCTGGGGTATTTATCGTCTGATTCCACATGACTTACAATATTCGCACAATTTAATGTTAAATATCAATTTTTCCCAATTCATTTTCAATGGGACTGACATTGCACTTTTTCCCACTTTCCATTCCCACTTCCATACATACAACTGATCATCGTTAGCAGCTCTCTGATACTGCTCACTGTGCTCAGTGGCGCATTTGATCAAGGGCATTGTCCAGTAAACAGGAGGTCGCGGGTTCGAATTCCACCTTAAACTATACCTTGCAAATATATCCATGGCAATTATGTTAAGGGATGTACATGTATACCAACTGGCTATCATAGTTCCAGTTTTCCATCTAAATGAATGGAGGGTACTGCATGCCTAGGTGGCGCTATTGAGTGTTTTTTTTTTCATTTTTCCATTGTATATCATTAGTTCCAATTTTCCATCTAAATGAATAGAGGGTACTGCATGCCTAGGTGGCGCTATAGAGTGTTTTTTTGTTTTTTTGTGCATTTTTCCATTGTATATTAGTTCCAGTTTTCCATCTAAATGAATGGAGGGTACTGCATGACTAGGTGGCGCTATTGAGTGTTTTTTTTTTCATTTTTCCATTGTTTATCATTAGTTCCAATTTTCCATCTAAATGAATAGAGGGTACTGCATGCCTAGGTGGCGCTATAGAGTGTTTTTTTTTTGTTTTTTTTTGTGCATTTTTCCATTGTATATCATTAGTTCCAATTTTCCATCTAAATGAATAGAGGGTACTGCATGCCTAGGTGGCGCTATGGAGTGTTTTTTTTTTGTTTTTTTGTGCATTTTTCCATTGTATATCATTAGTTCCAATTTTCTATCTAAATGAATGGAGGGTACTGCATGCCTAGGTGGCGCTATTGAGTGTTTTTTTTTTCATTTTTCCATTGTATATCATTAGTTCCAATTTTCCATCTAAATGAATGGAGGCTACTTTCAGATAACACTTTTCCATATAAATTTCATCTTGCTTCAAAAATTCACACCTGCCGGGTGCAAGTCTGCTTTTTATTCATTTATCTTTCAACTACAATTAATACTTTGCAATTTATCTTTCAACTTAGCATCCAGCTATTAGCATTCACCTTTTAGCATTCCCACGCAATTTCTGCAGAAATTGCACTTAGTCTCGTTGTATTTGGAGTCAATCAAATGGTTTTGAAATTGCAACAAAACATATCAAATGACTTCGCACTGTAATAGGAGTGGATTGATTTGGAGCGAATCAATATGGCATCGCAATGAATTATAATGCAGTGTATTTTAGTTGTAGAAAAAAAAAATCCAATCTTATCACACCTGCATTGGCGATGATGCTATCACATTAACTGGAGTGAATCCGATCCCATCTGGACCAGCTCTCCATATATGGTCGCATTATTATCGACTTTTATATCATATCGAACCCTGTGCTGGTGTCTTCAAAAATGGCAAACGTAAACACATAAGGTATCTCCAACCAGGCTCATTAATTCATGGGAAAAAAAAAATAAAAATAGCCTGAAGCTGACGTTGTTAGACCTTTAGGCGTTTATCGACATGTGCACATTACGCAATCAATAAGCGCTGCAATTTTCCGACGCGGTCGTTACAAGACGAGTCAGTGATCCTTGCATGACCATAATGACGACTCCGTGTAGGAGCATGTTTGTTATCCGACAGTGATTATACATTTCAAAGACGGACGGATGCATGAAGTCTTTGGGGGATATCAATAAAAAGTGAAGCCTCATATATATATATATATATATATATATATATATATATATTTTTTTATTTTTTTTTTTATTTTTTTTTTTATTTTTATTTTAAAGACCGCAATGGAGATGACACTGCTCGAGATGAAAACGGCAGAGCTCATCGAGAGACAGGTCGCCCGCCGTGTTGTCTGACTGGTCACGTGGTCCGAAACGAAACACAGCAATTTTAACACCAGTGGGACGGAAGATTCGTACCGTTTGAATCCACAAGGGCTTAAGTCAAGGAAAGTAAGGCTATGATGACACCTGTGGCAACGATAAACATGCGAGCTTTCAAAAATGAGGGTTCCAAGGCCAGGGTTAGGGTTTGAAAATTGTGTTTGAAGACAAAGTTAGTATTTCAAACAAAGATTAGGGTTTTGAGACAGAGTTGGAGTTTCAAATTAGATTTGAAGCCAATTTTAAACATTGATTGTTAGGGTTTCAAATTAAGGTTTTAAGACAGTTCCAAACTAAGGTTATGGTTTCAAATTAGGGTTTCAAACTAGAACTTGGGTTTGAAATTGGGATATGAAGCCAATTTTTGAATTTCAAACTTGATAAGGTTTTAAATGAAGGTTTGTAGACAGGGACAAGTTTCAAACAAACATTACAGTTCCAAATTGGGGTTTCTTAATTTGAAATTTCCCAATCCTAATTTAGAGTTACGGTTTCAAATTAGGATTTGAAGCCAATTTTCAAATTAAATTACAAATTAAGGTTTGACGACAAGGATAGGGTTTAACAAAGGTTACTATGTTAACTTAGTGCTTCAAACCAAAGCTAGGGTTTTAAATTAGGGTTTAAATGCAATGTTAGAATTGGAAACCAGGGATTTAAACAAGTGTTAGGATTTTAAATTAAAAACATCTGAAGTTAGAGTCAAGGGTTTCAAAGTAGGCTTTCAGATTAGTGTAGACTTAGTGTTAAAGTGTCAGCCTGGGTTAAGGTTTCAAATAACCTGAGTTTAGCCCAGGTTAGCATTTAGGTTTCAAATTTCAATTAGCATTTAACACAAATGTCAGAATTTTAAACAAGGTTGTTTTTTTTTTGTTTTGTTTTTTTTACAGTTTGAACCCTAGGTTAGGGTTTCAAGTGCTACCCCTTAAGCATGGTCTTCTTCTGGTCCAAATAAATTAGCCTGTAACTAAATCTAAACTATAGACTAAACTAAATTCAAATAAAATAGTTCCTGCTGCAGGAATACGCTGTTCGTCCAAAAGTTGCTGGTTTTGTGTTTACGTTGGCGCGCTTTGAAAGCTCCTCAACTCCTCCTCGTTTTGTCTTTTGGTGAGAAGAAACCATTTGAGTCAGCAGACATTTTACCTTAATGACATTCAACAGCCCACACGGGAGGCACAAGCGCACGACCGTCAAGTCGTTACAGCAACAATGACACACGGCGGGAAAACAGCCGATCAAAGGAAGTGTCCACGTTGTCAAATTACGTGCCAGCGTCCACTCGTACCCGCGTTACAGTCTGCGTTAATGATCTTTGCGAAGCGGGAAGTGTGCCTCCCCAGGGGGGGCGCTGCTGAGTCGTGAGTCTAAACGTGTGCTTAGCTAGCGACTTAGCATGTGTTGTCATTGTAAAGGCTGGAGAGTTGCTGTGGGAATTTTTTTTTTTGCCATTTGTGAGCGAATGTTGGACCGAAGAGAGCGAAGGAGACTTGCCAAACCTGTCTTAAAAACACTCTTTTGAAGCCTTAACTCAGGCTTAAAACGTCATTTGAAACCCCAACATTGGCTTAAAACCCTAATTAGAAAGCCTAACCTCCTTCTTACATCACAAACTCCATCTTAAAACCCTGATCTGAGGCCTTACCCTGAAACCTTAATGAAACGCTGTTTTGAAAACTTGACCTTTATTTAAAACACTAAGCCAAGCAATCAAACCTTCATTTAAAACCCTAAGATTGGCTTCAAACCCAATTAAGAGACCCTGGCCCTGTCGTGAAAAAAAACTTCTTCTAGCCCGACCCAGGCTATATTGAATACTAATTTGAAAGCCTAACTCTCTTTTCAAACTTTAACTCGGGCTTAAAACCTTAATTTGAAACCCTGATTAAAGTTCAAACTTGAAATCATGAAAACCTTATTTAAAACCGTTTCAAAGCCCAACTCTATCTTAAAATCCTCATTTGAAATACTAACCCTGTCTTGAAACGGTAACCTTTGTTCAAAGAACTAACCCAGGCTTTAAACCTCAATTTTTAGCTTCAAACCCAAATAAGTAACCGTGACCGTAAACCATGTTGTGAAACCGTAAACATCATTCTCTACTGTTGTCCACAGTTAAAGATTCTTCACTGTCATTTAAGTGTAAAAAAATAAAAATAAATATGAACCCTGTTGAGACTGCTCGTCGAGGATGAAATACTATCACGGAAAATCCAAAGAAGAATCAAAATGCATTTGCAGACTTAAGCCTTTGACGCTGGCTGAAGTGAGGTTTTCACGCCATGTCACGCCTGACCAGCGAGGCAAACATCTGGCGCACACAACGCGGAAGAAGCGAAGGAAGGAAAACAAAACTTTACACATTTTTTTTTAAGCATTAGTTGAACTTTGACCTCTTTCCTGCGGCTCGGTGGCATGGCTGCAGTGTGATGCAACGCCAATCGCTTCCACATTTACAACCGCGCTTACCGTGTGTGTGTGTGTGTGTGTGTGTGTGTACCAACAGTGTAACGTTAACTCCACAGGCCACCAGCTGGAACTAATTATCTGCACTCTCACTCTCACACAAACGCACAGTGAGACGCAAACGCACACACACGCCTTTTCCTCTCTCATGCCCCCTTTACTTCCTCCTTGCTGACATCCCTCAGCTTGTTTTTTCCCCATTTAAGCCGCCGTCACGTACCTCGCCGTGCAATCTTATGCCCATATTTGGGGTATAATGTCAGGACAATACTGTGATTACGCAATACAGACGAAGAAGACTTTCACAACTACTGCAAGCGACTCAGCGAGATGCACCAATAAGAGTCGGTTTGCGCAGAGCATAAAGAATATATGCTGTCTTGTGTTAGCATTAAGCTAGTGGAAATCAAAGTTCTGTGGTTTCAAATACACGAGTCTTTTGTTTATGTTTTCTTTGACAGTAAATTTCAACTGGGAGTGGCATTTTGCCGCTCGAAGCCTTTTTTTTTTTGAAGAATTGCTTACTATTTGCTTGTTGGAAAGCAAATTAAGTTCTCTCATACTGCGAGGATTTCAAAATGTGATGAATTGCCATTTGATTACCATAACAATCTGCCTGGTTTATATGCTCGTCACAGGCAAAAGTGATACAAAAAGCCGTTTGTTTTCACTAGCATTTGCATTTGGGGAAATGTCAGAAAGGTCCGGACGTTCGTACACCCTAAAAACGGATTGGTCAAATTTACCAAAAAAATGGTGTTTTCAAACAATATATATTGGTAATTGGGCCAATTGATACAAATTGGTCATTCTGACCAAGATTCTGGATTAGTTAATCTGTGGTAGAGGCTGACATTATTTCGGGAATCCTGTGACCACCACTGATGGTCACACCCACCTAAGTGGGGCAAATTTTTTTTGACCCATCCCTTGAGGAGGTGAGCAGCAGCAGGAGCCGTGCTCGGGTATAATTTGGTGATCTAACCCCGCAATTCCAACCAATAATGCTGAGTGTCAAGCAGGAAGGCAAATGGGCCCCATTTTTATAGTATTTGGTGTGACCCGGCCAGGGATTGATTAGGCCACTGATCTGGTCACACCTGGTGATCTATCGAGACACACATTTCCATTTTTAAACTACATTATAATAATCACATAATAATTAATAAATACAATTTGAATACAATAAATATATTTCCAAGTGATCTATCTAGACTTACTTTATTGTAAGTTACCAATTTCATTGGTTGTTTGGCTAACTAATAAAATTTATATGCCCTTAACCACCCTTAATGGTCAATGTCTGACCAATCTATTGGTTAATCAAGCCAATATGAGCTTAACCTACTAGATTAATAGATTTTTATCCAATCCATTTTTAGAGTGTAATTAGTCAATAACGACGCAACAACAGAAAATAGGGCATAAAACACGATGAAAACTCCTCCAAAAAGTTTATAAAACGCACTTTTCTTCCATATTGTGTTGCAAGATACTATCGACGACAGCATGTTACGAAGTCAAACTTTGTCATTTACAGACACAGAAACAAACACGACCGTTTTTGTTACCTGGTTACCACATCCAGCACGTACGTACGTCTGAGCGGTTAACATGCGTGCGTGACGATTGGCCGATCCAGGTGCAACGGACGCGCGTGATTGGCACTCCCCGTACCGGCCGGATGAAGTCACGTGACGTCGGCGTGAGCGCGCGTGCGCCAAACTTGTTCACGCGTGTCACGGCCAAAACACCAAACTGTCAACTTTGCGGACAAATCGCACTCACAATTGCGTTTATTTTCATCAGAAAACAGACGAATGATGATATATTAGGCGGGAATATTTGCCGAGAAGCCCGTGAGCGAACTTACCTCTTGCTTGTGGATCAAAGTAGAGCGAGCGCGAGCGTCACGCGGAGCGAAGCATCCCACGCGTGGACGACTTGGCCGGGTTAAGTCGGTGTCGGGTCCGAGCTCTCCTCCGTGGCCGAACACAGTCCTCCAGAAGCGGGGCGAAGACGCTCCAAGTCCCCCGTTTGGTGCGCGCGGATGTTCTGCCAGCTCAGGGAAACCACATCCTGTCACATTATTCACCAACTCCGCCTCCTCCTCCTTATTGTTGTTATTCTTCCTCCCAGTACGCGCGAGTGCCCCCGCTCGAGTGTGTGCGTGCGCGTTCACGTGATCGTCTGGATGCGCGTGTTGTGACCCGGCAGCCTCGAGTCGACGTCTGCCGCGCAGCTTCCACTCGACTGGCTAGAATCCATCTGAGGAGAGGCGAAGGGAAGGGATGGGTGGGATTTAATGGAGGACGGGGGGGGGGGGGGGGGGGGGGGGGCTGGGAAATACCAGAGTTGAAGGGAGGAAGGGGGCATGTTTTGGGGGAAGATTGACTCAAGACAGATCTTTATTTAATTCTACCTTTCATTCACACCATCCTTGTTAATTTCATTCTATCCTTCCTTTCAACCTTACCATCCATCATTCCATCATCCATTCAGCAGCCATCCATCCTCCCTTTTCCCTTCCCTACTCCTTTGTGCGACCCTTAAAACTGCTGGGTCAAAATTAACCCAATTTTGGTTTAAAATAAATAAATTGGACTGACCGGTCTCCAAGTCCTCGAGAACTCTTATCAGCCTCGTTTCTGTGTCCTTCCTCCAACATACCTGAATCAAATGATAAGCAATAAGTCAACTCAGCAATGTGTTGAAAAGCAAGTGTTTTTGCTTTATTCTGGTTTCATTAGGTAGTATTTTTGCACCTGTGACAGTTTGAAAACATTCAAATGTTTTTGAAAACACTGCTGATAGACAGATACGATTTAATAGATACAGTAGCAGCTCGATTGTTTGTTTGATTGACTGACAATGTAGTTATGATAGACAGCTACAGTAACCTTTGATGGTAACAAACTAGCTAGATATGATAAAGTAGCATTTTATATTCTTAAACGGTGGTTTCCACTACAGCAGCAACTTCACATTCTAGATCCAGATCAAGAGCTGTAACAAAGGCCCTTCCTTTACAATAAGGTAATTCTCACTTAACGTTGAGTTACTCAAGGTGGAAGTCATTTATTTTAGATATTAACTTGGGTTAAAGTGTTTTCTCTATTTTCTGTCATGCACAGGAAACGAGTCGCTCGCCGTAACGGAACATCTTTTTGTAGCGAGCCGGCAGCGCCCCCTCGTGTCAAATGTGAAAAACACACCCATGATACTAGCTTTTCACATCACAAAACAATAAACACAAAACTCGACTTTAGTCATATTTCCTTGCCACCTGGTTGTAGTTTTTCAGCAAAACGTTACATGAACATACTCATATTACCTTTATCTACATAATTGAGTGGACATGTCATTTTTGGTGCACTGTACTACTTAGCTGTTTAGCTACACCAGAGCATGTGATGATGTTGTTACCTAGCTCGCAAATCCATAGACGTCTGTAAAGTCAAATTTCTTGACTTAATTGTATTGACATAGGCTTACCACAAACAAAAAATAAATGCTTCAATTCCTAATTAATCTAGTAGTTATTTTTATACCGCACCGCAGACCAGTGGATACAACTACAATTTTTTTTTAAACCCACTTCATTAATTCATTTAAATTCATTTGAACTATTGCTATTAGTTTCACATTTTTCCACTTTTCTTAACAAGAGTATGAAAACCTAGAAAAAAAAGTATTGTACATTTAGAACAGATATAAAATTTGTGATTAATTGTGAGTCATGCGATTAATTACAATTTTAAAAAAATTATCTTCTGACGCCCCTAATTTTTTAATAATATATTTTTTTATTTTTTTAACGGACGCTTAAAATTTGTAATTGTAATAATCACATGACTTCACTAGTTAACTCTCACAAAGTTTATATCTGTTCTAAATGTACAATCCATCAAATGAATTTTTGACGTCTATAGCCGTCAATGGCAGTGAGTGAGTTAAAACACTTAAAAATAAAAATTGAACATCGAATTACAGTTCTAAGCTACTTGGACCATCACTTCCAGATAAGATATAAAATAAGATCCTTTGTGCATGCATACTATTTCTGCCTGGAATAGAGCATGTCAGGCTGTGTGCATTATATTGTAACCCCCCCCCCCTCTCCCGCACCCCCCAAACAAAAGAAGATGAGTGAAATTTCCTTCTTTTTTTTTTCCCGCCCACACATTATTTTCAGCTTGCTCGCTTGGTGCATTAAACTGTCAGTTTCCATGCGACTGTTGATGATTACTTGAAGGCTGCTATTACTTCAAATATCTTGGCTCTTTCCTCATGTGCCCTCCTTCCTTTATGATTAAAAGCAACCGTGGAAGGCGTTCAAATCACCCCATCCGAACTTTGCATTGTCTTCTAGTGGTGTGCCATACTTCAATATTAGGTATCGATCCGATACTAAGTACAGTGACCCCCAGCTATATTGCAAGTCAACATGCTGGGCAGCTCTGAGGTCTACTGTAAGAGGTACAGTGTAATTAGGAGCAAGAAGACGAGGCAGAGAAGGGTTCCAACTAAGCTCCTGTAATGGTTGTCCTCACAGAAGAGAGGTCGAAAATGTGTATCGTGGGTATCGTTGTAACATTTGTTCGTATCCATGTGTGTTTATGTATAGCATTAGCATTGTGCCACAAGAGATTAAAAAAAAAACTGCCCTAGCACAAAGCTTCTTTTTTACATTGTCAGCTTGTTCAAAAGAAAGATGTGAACGTCTGCTCTCCATATTTCAATCGATGAAATGAGATGAGTTTGGGACCTTCTCTGCCTCTTCTTCTCAATTTGAATTACACTTTATCTCTTCCGGTAGTATTCAAAGCTGCCCAGCATGTTGTAGCACACTAAAGGCACACAACTTTACAATCAGACTTTATTATATACTGTGGATTTATTAAAAAATTCCAGCATCTAATACAAGGATCAGGCACGTCGTCTTCTTCACCCGGTAAGGACTAATCCAGGGGTCTGCAACCTGCGGCTCTGGAGCCACATGTGGCTCTTTAGTCCCTCTCCTGTGGCTCCCTGTGGATCTAAACTTTTTTTTTTAAACATTTTGGAAATTAATATTTTTTTTTCTACATATTTGTTTCTATTTTTTTTAGATAAAATATTATTTAAATGAATTAATGATTACATAAAAATGATTAAATAAATATTACAAATTTGTCAGTGTCCAAATTTTTAAGTTGTCAGAAAAAAAAAAGAAAATAAAGAAAGAAAAAAAAAGCCTAAATATGTCCAAAAAGTGCCCACATTTTGTCTAAAAAGGAAGAGGAAAAGCGGGATTTTACCATAAAATGTCCATGAAATTGAGAATTGAATTAAAAAGGCAGAAAAGAAAACATTCAAAAGGTAACCATAAAGTGTACAAAAACAAAAGTCGAAAATCAGAAAATTAACATAAAATGTCTTTGGAATTGACGAAAAAGTCAGAAAATTTATTTAAAAATTACAACAACAAAAAAAGCAAGGCGGAAAAGAAACGTTCAAGAAGTAACTATAAAATGTACAAAAAAACTAAAGAAAAAAATCCCAGAAATTATCATAAAATGTCCACAAAATTGTCAAAAAAAGTCAGAACATTGATTTTAATTTAAAAAAAAAAAGCTGAAAAAAATATCAAAAAAGTAGTTATAAAATGTCCCAAAACAAAAGAAGAAATCCTCAAAATTGCCATAAAATCTCCACAAAATTGTCAAAAATGTCATAAAATTGATAGCAAAAAAAGAAGAAAAAGAAGAGAGGCATAAAATTACCATATGTAATATGTATATAATTTAGAATTTTTATATAACTTGACAGAAAGGCAGAAAAGTCTCAAATGAAAAAACAAAAACGAACAAAAACAAACGGAAGTTAAAAGGCAGAATTGGATGCTTTCTATTTTTCTGGTATGGTGCAGTCAATACATTAGACTAACACACTGTTTAGTTCATCACAATGTTCAAATGTTTTGCGGCTCCAGACAGATTGGTTGTTATTTATTTGGCCTAAAAGGTTGCTGACCCCTGGACTAATCCATCCAAAGGGCTTTCATTGGCAACTTTTATTAGCTGTTATGTTTTTTAAATTTGCATTCACCTGGCAAGTTGTTCTCTGTATAAATAGATGATACATTAGCTGGACAAAAGCATTCCATCATATTTGATGTTGTTGTCTGGTTTCGATTAGCCAGTGTATCGCGTGAGACAAAATACTTCCCTAATCCTAAACATGTTTTTGGGCGCTTTTGTATTAGATGAATGGTATTTCTATTCATTTCAACGAGGGAAGATGGTTTTAGAAATGACTATTATGAGCACGATAATTCAAGGTAACAACATTTTCCTGACACTTTTATTGAATTCAACCCATCAGAGAGTTGAATGAAATTGATCTAACTTTCCCACGACTTCAAACCACAGTCAGGTAAATTGTCCTTTATCATCCATTTTCAGTTGTGTTGTTGAACTTTTTCTTAATCCCGCCCGGATTCGGAGATTTGCCACAATCAATTTTTCAATTTCCTTTTGTCTCGTCTGTGAGCCATTAGATGTCTCAAGGTGGATATAGAGAGTAAATATCACTCTTAATCATGTCTGCGATGCGTTTTTGTAGACGCCTGCACAAACAACAAGGTCATACGGCAGGAGGTCGCCACCCGCCATAACGACTTGAGGCGAGCGGTTCGAACATGGTCTGTACCTCATCCTGTTCTTTAAAAACATGCACACAATAATAAAATACATTTTTTGACACGTATGTCAGTTTTTTATTAAAATTTTTAAAACACTAGATTAAATATTACATGAAAAAACAAATAAATATTATGGTCAGTCAACTTGTAGTTTTTTTTTTTTTTTTTTTTACAGCAGTTTTAAGTTTTCCAACAAGTTAATATTTGTGGGGGCTTACATAATTTGTTTTCATTTCACACTTTTTAATAATCAGAGTTTAAATGGCAGCACTGTTGCACCTGAGCGTCATGGTAATAAAATCCAGATTTACAGTAGTATTAGCAACATATGATGGCCTGATGAGGTCTGGCTTACTGGCATGAGATGAGTCCGCTCCTCAAAACAGGCCAATTTTATCAAGACAAAAATAGGGTGTAAATTGTCATTCTTGACCCTGGAGGTAATTTCACTAAAACATTTTACAGGCACCTGTGGATTATTTTATTTTGTGAGGACCACCACAAATGCATCCAATTTTACATTATGGCAAACAAAATAGAAAAAAAATAAATATTCTTAATTATTCATCATAATTACCAATTGCCTGTGTGGTTAAAAAAAAAAAAATCCCATGATTGCTGTTAGACCCTGGAACGGCATATTATTATTATTATTATTCATTAATTAAATATTTAGTTCTTACATTGTATTCATTCCTTATAATTCAGAATTAAACATCACAAATAATTTGAATTCGGATATAAGGATATGAAATTGAAATGATAAGGATCAAAATAAATATTGATAAAATAGTAATTAAGATTTTTTTAAATAAAAGTACAAAAGTTTTTAGCTCCTCAATTAGATTTACTGTACATAATTTTTATTTTATTTGATTAATTTATTGAATATTGAAAAATGGTTCAGATAATGGATGGATGGATGAAAATTCATCCAAAATAAAATAATTTAAGGAAATTAAAGTCAAAATTATAATGATTATGATAGATATGAATGAAATAATGATTAAAATGAATAAAAGACATCGGAGGACTCGGGTTCATAGCTCAACGTACATTACTGTTTAAAAATATTGATTAATTAAATATTAAAACAATTTTAATTAAATACGGAAATTACATTATATCAAAGTTGTAATAGTAGGCTATTAACTAAATTATAATTTGGATTTTAAAAAAAATACTTTTAATGGAGGACCAGGGTAGTGTCTTTAGGAAGGAGGAATTTTCTATTACCCAGAAGAAGAAAAAAAAAATCTATTTCCTATTTTGTAATTCATGAATTCAATAAATAGCCAATGGTATTAATTAAAAAATAACTTTTTGTTCGGAAACGATGACAATTATATTCTATGGAGACATTATTTTTGCCGTAAATCCATAGCATTTGACATACATTATGCTCAAATCTGAGCTCGTTAATGTCGATAACACTTAGTGACCGGCAGATGGCGGTGTTATATAAGCCCCTGAGGTCCTTCTTCTCTACCGACAGTATGCATGTACAGTACAACGTTTATTTGGTTTGTTGTGAACCAATGGGCCAGTCGCCTTGTGATGAGACAATTAGAAATGCATTGATATCCGGGCTGTCGTGTTATTTTCATCATCGCTACATTGCTGAGCATTGCTTCTTTTGAGACCTGACACAATGTTTTGGATGCCAGTTATACTTTTGAGTTGTGTCATTTCTCCTCACGTTTTTGTGACACCACACAAAAAAAGCCAAAGAAAAAGGAAAAACACTTTCCCCCCCCCATCAGAACTCCTGATGAAAGCGATCACTTTGGAACTATTTTTTTTTTAATTGAAAATTAACCTCAGAGAAGGATGTTGTTGAAAATGTCATTGTTTGCAGCGTTTATGCAAAAAACAATATAGGCTACGTAGACTGTTCAACATACAAAGTGGCATCACCACCTACTGGCCCGGCATGCAAATTACAGCCTTCTCATAAATAAATATTGCTTATTTAAAGATGCTCAACGCAGAGAAAACTTTTGTCGTTTCTTGTATTATTGTTTGTTCTTTTAATGGCATTTCCATTCATGACAATGGACAAAGATGATTTGAGAGGCGAGAGTTTAAGTTACAAGCGTGGATTTAAATTTTAAAAAGAAAACAATTGCAACAATTAACAATGAGGTTTGAATGACAGCACATCCTGTTTTTGCCCGGCGCGCGTTCACGAGGCGACGCAACTTGCGTGCGCGCGAACGGATGAATTGCTGTAGCTGCGGTTCGAGCGTCCAACGGCAGCTTGCTCATTTCTCGGACACCGAGTCAATTAAAGCCCCCCTCCTCTGATGGTGGTGGTGGTGGTGGGCTCGCTTGTTTTTGGAAGGGGCTTCTTTTCAAGCGCATAAAAGTTGTCAAGTAAATTAGCTAACTCTCTAGCTAGCTAGCTAACAGGAGCCGCAGCAGCTGTGAACTCACGGCTGCAGTACTCCTCCCCACAAATGAGTCCGGTAAAGTTAGCAAGAGATTCGCAAATTCGAAGTCATGGGCTCAATAACGCAATAACTAAGCATCATTAAAATGCAAACAATGTTTCTGTCTAACCACAATAATATAGCCAATGACCTACAATTTGAGATGAGTTAAAGCAATGTGACATTGTTTCTTATGAAGAGATGACGCGGAGACAGTGCGCAGGGACCGTCAACAAATTAAGGTTCTTCTAAAGCTAACAGCAATTTGGTTAAGTTCTGTAACGACTTACTCCTCCACGACCCTTAGAGAGACAATTACCCAAACAAAAACAAAAAACAATTTTCTTGGTTCAAACCTAATGCAACTATAAAATCTAATCTGGATTTCTGGTTAATAACAATCACAATGCATAATCCAGCAGCTACAAGGAGTGAAATATTCCCAGCCCTACTTACTGATTGATCATTGATGTACAGACTTAATTATTTCGCAACAACTGGAGCCTGATAGGAAAAAAGGATATTGGAAATTTAATTACAGCCGCTTTAAATATTATGAATATTCTAAAAACATTGAAGACATGATTCAAAATATTTTACAGGACAACTCCTTATGCTTATACACTAAAAAACGGGAGTTCTTAAAATAAAAAAATTGCAAAAACTCAATACATTTTTTTTTATAAATATAAGAAGAAACATAATGGCTCAACGGAGGAAAAACTAGTGAAGGAAATACTTTTGATTAGCAGCTGCACAACTCTCACAGGAAATGATAAAATTAAACTTGTGTCTTTACAATCCCAATTGGATCACTTTTATGAACATAAAGCTCGTGGAGCATATGTTCACTCAAGGACCAAATGCGCCGAGGAAGGAGAAAAATAAATCTGCATATTTCTGTAGATTAGAAAAGAAACGGCAAGAATATAACTCCATCAAATGTCTAATGATAAATGGGTGAGAATGCACTGATCCAACACTAATAGCCATAGAAATAAACACGTTTTTATTTTATTTTTAAACCAGAATTTATATAATACATCTTATTCTGAAGAAGGTGCTAATGCCTTTCTGAGTAAAATCAAAGGTTTCATTTCACCCCACAAATTGATGGTGTCATGAGAGATAAATGTGATGGAGACTTTACAATCGAAAAATTAGACAGCTGCCTCGCACCTCAAACTAGACAAATCTCCAGGACCAGATGGTTTAACTCCATTTTTTTTTTTTTTTTACAAACACTTCTGGTTTTCACTCAGGGAAATTCTTTTTGAGGTATTTAAGTGAAACATTACTGGCATTTTGTTGATTGCAAATATGGTTTTGCTTTAATTAAACACACATTGAGCTGCCTTGGTGGCCCATTGGTAAGCATGCCTGCCTTACAATTAAGCAGTCCAGGGTTCTAATCTAGCCTCCAGCCTTCCTGTGTGGTGCTTCCATGTTCTATGGGTCCCTCTATTCTTCAGGTACTCCAATTTGCTCCCATATCGAAAATTTGGTTTTGATTGGAAAGTAATAAAATTGATTTTAATTAGTTTATTCCAAAGTAAAAAGTTACTTGGATGTAACTTTTTTATTTGGCTTGGGGAAAATAAATGTATTTGATTTATATTAAATTGAAAATTATGCTTTCAACCAAATCATGAATATAACGAGAAAAACTTCTTCTTTTTTTTAGCTGTAACAAATTACAGCATTTTTTTTTTTAGTTTAGTCCATCCATCTATCAATGAAACAATTTTTTCAGTGAACCAAAAAATTCTGAAAAAATAAAGGAAGTGTTATTATGATGAAATAAGAGTTGTAGTATATTCAGGGAGTCCCCATTTATGTGTGGCGTGAGACATAAAGATATACCTAAAGATCTATCATTAAGTTATTGAGTATTATTTGAAACAAACTCACTTCTAAAATTTCGAGTTGCCCCAAATACCCTACAAAGGGGGGTTGTAATGTAACCAGGTGGATATCTTCTTCTTCTCTCTTCGTGTAATTATTACAAAAATCTAAAAAAAATCTCCCCTTTTTAGCAGCTTCTATTTGTTGACGGTCCCTGAACCCGCGTCTCGGTGTAGCCTGTTGAAAAAAGCATGACGACACATGAACTGCTCAGACCACAAATTGTGTTACTGAAATTCAAATTGTAGCACGTTGGCGACCTCACAGAGATCGGAATAAGGCATCGCTTATGTTCCAATGACGTTTCATTTTGGAGTTATCGGACCGACAACACCGAATCTGCCAACCTCATGCTAACTTTACCGAAGTCTCCACAAATGGAGAGCTACGACGCCGCCGACCAACTGCTGCTCCCCCGGTGAGTCGAACCGGCGGAGATTTTTTAGCCGTTAAAGGCCACACGCTGTCAGCCGTCTGTCTTGCTTTTTTTTTTTTTTGGGCTAAATAGCTCGCCACCAGCTCGGTCCGATGTCACGGTGTCGTGTACCGACAGCACCAGTGGTTCCGTCGCCGTCCCCCCGCGCACACGCCTCCCCTGCTAGCCGAGCGGCACCTCCGAGCGCCCGGCGCCGGATGATCGAGAAGCAGCAGCACCCCGCGCAGATGCTCCCAACCAGGAAATCGGACTAAAATCCGAACCAGGAGGTTTTTCCCGTGTGAGTGTGCGCGCGCCCATGGCGGAGTTCGAGGAAGATGGGGCCAGCCTGCTGGATCACGCGGTGGGGAAGACCTTGCCCGGCGAAGGTTCGGTGTCGAACGGCGACTGTGGCATGTGTGAAGACAACATGGTCGGCCAAGAAGGTGGCGGTGGTGGAGGTGGAAGTAGCGGCGGCGTGGAAGCCGACGTCGAGCCCGACAACAAGGCGGACATGCCCCGCAGGAGCAGCATCATCAAGGTGGGTTGCAAATATGAAAGTCAGCCAACACCTGAGCTCCAGAAAACGCATTTTTTTTTTGTCAGCATTTCGACTGATGACATCGTAACACGAACCCGTGGCACCATCACAAATGACCACAAATGGTCTCATTCCACCAGCACACTGTGTCCTTTGGACTATTTTGCAAACGTTAGTCATGTCATTTTGCCTAAGAAGTAGCAACGATGATGACAGCTCGCATCAGGGGAGCAAGTTCGCATGTCGAAACCGCCTACAGACGTTTCCACCAGCTAGTAATGCTAAGTTTTGCTCTCACCTTGAAAGGGGCTCTAGTGGCCGGCCATGCTTTTTTATTATTATTATTTTTTTAAACCTTTGCTTTCAACGTTTTTTTTTGTACTCAACTTAGTAACCTGATAATAGTTGTACTATCTCAAATATAACAGCACACAACTGTGCTAGTGCTACATCTGGAACAGGTCACAATCAATATATAATGTGAATTAATGTCACAAAAACAGAAAAAAAAAATACATCATACTCACCAGAGATTCTTAATATTAATTAATGAGTCTAGATTGCCACAGATGTGATTTGTTAGTCAAAGTTGTCTATAAAGTTTTTGTCTGCCCAACCAATCCCAAGACAGAAACATGCTGATGTCATCGAGGGCCAGCTAGTGCGTACGAACATAAGATATGATTGGTTAAAGAAGTCCAATTGCTAACAGAGTTTACATTCCCGGATCTTGTTTTTTTTTCTGATGAATTAATGGCCTGGTTTAGGGCTAGCACTCCATGATCATAATATTTGTGTGTTATTATTCTGGTGTGCTGCTTCTGTCTATTCTGTTCTTAACTCATTCACTGCCATTGACGGCTGTAGACGTCAAAAATTCATTTGAACTATTTCTATTAGTTTAACATTTTTTCCCCACTTTTGTTAACAAGAGTATGAAAACCTAGATTTTTTTTATTGTACATTTAGAACAGATATAAAATTTGTGATTAATCGTGAGTTAACTCGTGAGGTCATGGGATTAATTATGATTAAAAAAAAATAGCGCCTGACGCCCCTAATTTTTTACATTTTCTTTTTTAAAAAGAAAAGATTATTTAAGAAAAATATATATACTTTTTTTTAAAGAAGAAAAGATCATTTAAATTAATGGGCGTAGGTTAAAATTGTTCGTAATTAATCGCATGACTTCACTAGTTAACTCACGATTAATCACAAATTTTATATCTGTTCTAAATGTAGATTTTTTTTTTAGGTTTTCATACTCTTGTTAACAAAAGTGGATTATTTTTTTTTTTACTATTAGAAATAGTTTAAAAAAAAAAATTGACGTCTATAGCCGTCACTGGCAGTGAATGAGTTTAGGTTGTTATAGGTCAGAGACTATAGATTAATTTGGATTCTATTGACATGAATACAATATTGCGCACAAGACCCAAATCATCTTTTGCTGCTTGAGAACACCCCCGACCGGCGCAGTGCCGTTTATCTCGCTGGCATTTTACTCCCCTGAGCTATAAACTCTGAATGAATAATAGAGCCATTTCATTGCCTTTTTTTTTCTCTCCCCCCTTTTGATTGTTTTTAAAGATGATTTTGATACGGCCCCCACAATTCGACTCTGATTTCTCTCATTCCAGTCCAGAAGTTTCCACGCATCGCATCCTCCACGCGGTGATTTCTTTCTTTCTTTTTTCCTACCCTGCATATCCACAATGCTCAGTGGCCCGAAAACCAAAACAAAAACAAGAGTCCCGTAATCACACGACACCATCGAGAGCGCCGGCGAATCAGCGCGGGAGATAATTGATATGCGCGGTGAATCCGTTTTCAAATCAAGGCGTGTTTTTGTGGCTCTTTTGCTTTTTCAACACAGACGGATAAACATCGCATGAGTCACTTAGCGCCTCACTCAAATGCGATGACAATAAGACAACACTCCAAGAAATAACACCCTAGAAATCAATGCCTTTCTTTTCGTGATATGTCAATACTTTAATCATAATTTTTTTCTTCTGACATAATTTGCATGATAGAAGATTATTTTTTATTTTTTTGGTGTGACTGAAACAAATGTCAGGCTACTTAAAATACTTAATTGCGATGTTAAGAACTCCTTTCACGCAAAACACTTGCATCTCAAATCATCATTCCCTACTGAAATGAATAGAAAGGCCATTAATCGGTTCAGCCCAAAAAAAAAAACCCACCTTGACCATCGATGTTATTCATTAGCCCACCTCTCGCGTTTTGCGTTGTGTTTTAGCACTAAGCTAGCAGAAGGCAAAGTTGTGTTTCTCAGTTTTATTTAGCTTGACTGCTGGCAAGAACGCGTTCCATTTTTTTTTATTCGAAAAAAATTTATGTTTTTACCTTATTCCGTTCTTTAATAATCACTATTTAAAAATAGGTCATTTAAGTGGCATTGAGCGAAAATTGAAAAGAAGCTTTTTGTGAAAATATAAAAACAGGCATTTATACTCGGAATTGGATAATTGATTCAATGTATTGTGTTTTTCAATAATAAATACTTTAAGGGGAACTCCAAAAAAAAAAAAAAAAATGAGCTTGACTGACAGTAAATAAGCAAAGCAACTGTCGTAATGACAGGATCATATCAAATAGTCTGTTTTTAGGTTTTTAGCTTGCCTTCTTTTGTAGCAAATGAACATGTAACCGTTTTCACATTCTAATTTATGACCCAACTGTCATGATGTAATAATAAAAACAAGTTTCATTTTGCCATTTTAAATACACACGCCGTTCGCTTTCCGCCTTCCTTGAAAGGTGTCAGTGTCAACAATATTTACTATGATATGAAATTAACCTGGGCCACACCAAACCAAACACCGTAGGACATATTTCTGGTTTTCCTTCACTTTCCAGCAAACCAGTCGGGCCTGAATTGCCCTCATCTGACATTGTTTGCTAGGCGGTTCGTTATGAGCCAATTTAGCCTCCAGCTATTTAAAATCAACATCATCTTCCTATTGATCCCAATCTTAATTAAATCAACAAATGGAGGTGTCACTTCAGCCCAGCGCTTCTCAATATATATTTTTTATTTTCCTTCACGTACCCCTCGGAAGAAAAAAAAAAGTGCACCTTTTAACCCTTTTACTGCCGCACGTTATCCAAAAAAAAACAACCCAGACAGTGCCAACAAATTTCGAGCATTTTGACTCATGTTTCAAGGCAAACAGAATATTCTGTACGCAAATGAAAGAACGAGTTCCATTTTTTAATTAGAAAAAAAAGTATGTTTCTACCTTATTCCGTTCTTTAACTCTTTGACTGCCAGACGTTTTCAGAAAAGGGATGCCGTGGGTGCCAGCCGATTTAAGCATTTTGACTGATCTTTCAAGGTCCACAGAAAATTATGTGTTTGGACTATGGAAACACACATACTACCAAATGAAAGATTGGACTCTCATCTTTCATCAGAAAAAAAAGTTTGTTTCTACCTTATTCCGTTTTTGAGTAATCAACAATAGAAAATGGTTAGTTTCACCTCTGTTTTGAAACAAACGTCTTTTAACGTCTTTGGCACTCCTCCATAGGATTTTACTAAACGTTATTTAACGTTTTTGGCAGTCAAAGAGTTTTAATAATCAACATTTAAAAATAGGTAATTTAAGTGACATCGAGCGAAATTCGAAAAGAAGCTTTTTGTGAAAATATCAATTAGCTGCACAACAGTGACTTTGACACAAATATTTTTTTGTTTAGTGACGCTCTGTGAATTCTATTTAATGTGACAAAGGCTTTGGCCATTCACATCATCCTTGAAAACGTTCTATTTCCTAAGATCCGCCATGTTTCACTGCAATTGCATACACCGACAGAACATTGAAAAAGAGATACAATGCTGCCATCTGCTGGCCATAGTGGGTGGGTGTTTGTGATTTCATAACTCCATTGAGTAGGCAGCAACTTCCACCGCCCATTGAGGAAAAAAAAAACGTAGTAAACGTCATTTAACGTTTTTGGCGGTATTCATTTGGATTTTAGTAAACGTCATTTAACGTTTTTGGCGGCATTCATTTGGATTTTAGTAAACGTCATTTAACGTTTTTGGCGGTTAAAGAGTTAAAAAAAAAACACACACCAAAAACGGTCGGCCAACTTCCAAATGAAAGCTAACCAGGTGTATATCAATGCCTTACTTAGCTTTTGTTTTTGAAGTCATTCCCTCGGAAGCAATTGTTGTGGGCGGCTGACATGAGTTTGAACGCAGGCCGGCATAATCGTAACCAAGATGGCTGACTGAGCTGCTCGGCGCCCAAAAAGTGCGGTTGACAGAGTTGAACCGGAGCACAATGTTCAATTTCCAGCATTCACGCGTATCGTGACCTTTTCTTTTCATGCCGCGCTGTCTTTTCAGGATTTGTTCACTGCACTTCATATCTCCTGCTCTGTGCAAAAAAAAAAACGAAGCTCAAACCGCCTGCCCTCACTCTGACAATGAAAGCACGATGTGCAATTACACTTTATTGTCGTATGGCAACAACAAAAAAAAAAAGCATGTTCCCGCGGGGTCATACCACTCCCCCGGGGACTGAGATGGCCATGGGAGGAGCTTGATTCTGTGTCTGGTGAGCCATTTCTACTATTTTCAATATGAAAGTATGTTTCTGCAATAAAAATTGAGTTTATTTATCTCTTTTAAGTAACACATCTTAACCAATGATTATTAGGTTTCGTTCCAGACTCTTCTCGTATCAGATTACAACCGATTAAACGTTGTATTTTTTTGCACAAGTGGACAATTTCATCTTATATTAGTTTCTAAAACTAGAGATAGACGATATGTTATTTTCAGGGCCGATACCGATTATTAGTGGTGAAGGACGGCGATAATCGAAATTTGGTGCCGATATTCATTTTCACTAAAAGGGAAAATATTGACATGAAAATTTGAAAAAATACAAACTCCATCTCTTATTTTTTTGGGTAATTTTAAAGCACATGTTTATTGAATTACTTTTAGGGTTTGTAAAATATTGCAGTTAAAACATTTTTTTTTTTTTATCAATAGACATCTTTGTTTTAAAAATCTAACAAAAAGTTGCGGGATCTCCCAGGGGCAGTAGCATGTTTTCAAAAGTTAACTAAAACTTAAATAATTGTTTTCTACAGTAAATAAATTCTTCCAAAATTTCAAAATATCTGAAGCATTAAATTTGTACTTGTCTTAGTTTTAATTTCATGCAAAAACAGAAGGTGCAGAGATTTTTCCAGGGTCAGCAGCATCTCTGAAAATGTAATTAGTTCTCTAAAGTTAACACTTTTTTTTTTTTTTTTTTTTTTTTACAATGGATCTATTATCGGCCATATGATTCTTCAAAATGGCCGATATTCGTCAAAATGCTGAATATCGGTCCGTCCGATAATCGGTCTATCCTTATCCAAAAACGGGCATTTATACTTGGAATTGGAGCTGTGTTGAACTTATCGAAGCACCCCACACTCAAACGGACCCAAACTGTTATATGCACAAGTTTTTATGTGTGAGGTTTGCCAAATATCTTCTTCCTTTTTTTTTTTGGTGAAAAATCCTTATATGTGTACTGGGCCTTTAGGTGATGATAGAGGATGTGGTGAGCACAATCCAAACCGCGTACGGTAGTATCTCTTCGACAACAACACTGGTGTGGTTTCTGAACTGCACTTCTACATTACAAGACTGTTTAGCTGCTCAGCATTAAGTGTTTGCTGGCCCTGTGGTGTGTTTACTGTTTGCGACGTAAAAACAGAACTGGCCCATCTGCCAGTCGGTGCTAAAAAAAACACTTGCAAATTAGCAGGTGTTTGACCGTGATGATGGCCGCCTTTGCATTTTTCTTTCCCACTCACAAGAGCTGAAATGCATTTATCCATTTCACAAAACATGGATATTAGGGGTGGGAATCTTTGAATGTCTCACGGTTCGATTCCGATTTTGGGGTCTGCGATTCGATTAAGAACGCTTTTTGATTCCAAATGATTTGATTGACAATGATTTTTGATTCAATCTATAGTAGATGTGCAAGGAATTGTAATGATCTACTCCAGTCAGACTCGCTAATGCTAATCAGCGCGCTACTCGCGGCCCTTTTATCACTCAAAAGAACGGCTCCACACTGCAAAAAAAAAACCAAAACAACTTTTATTGGAATAACTTGATCGTGACTTTTTCCTTCTACTCTCTAATGTGGCTACAACTTAACAGTGTATTAGACCGCATGGAACCACACTGCCCCTAACTGGCCAACACGGGTACAACATGAACAGCGCTCCCAATAAAGGCACACACAGACAAAGGCAAGACAGTATAAAATAATTTAAATAAAATCGGTTTTGGGACATTTAAAATCGATTCTGAATCGTACTAAATGAGAATCTCAAATCTTATGAGAATCGATTTTTGGGCACACCCCTAATGTATATGTTGTTCAAGTGTTTCAGTTTTTCTTAAGTTTATTTTTGGGGGGGTGCATGACTAAAAGGCTGCTACATGGCGCACTTTGCATGACTTGCCCCATCCTACTTCATGAGAAAGAATGCCTTTGTTTGTATCAGCGGTTATCCAGTGGAATTGTGACATGTTAGCAAGCTAGCCATGCCTACATATACCCCTAAAAATAAACACTTTAGAGTGCCACGTTGTTGGCCGTGTGTGTGTGTACGCATGTCGTGGTGAGAAAGGTGGAAGTGCCGGGAGCGAGATTTTTTTTTGAAGAAGTCTACGTTTGACAGCCATCGTGTGGGGCTGGGGCAGCTGCTTTAGAGCTCCTCGTCGTTGCCATCAATGCATGCACGTAAATGAGAGAGAGCGGACAGGCGATGGCAGGGGGCAAGGGGTAGTTTGGTGGCTTATTATAGTTTTATATATATATATTTTTTTGAAGAAGTCTACGTTTGACAGCCATCGTGTGGGCTGGGGCGGCTGCTTTAGAGCGCCTCGTCGTTGCCATCAATGCATGCACCTTACTGAGAGAGAACGGACGGGCGATGGCAAGGGGTAGTTTGGTGGCTTATTATATATATATATATTTTTTTTTTTTTTGAAGAAGAAGTCTACGTTTGACAGCCATCATGTGGGCTGGGGCAGCTGCTTTAGAGCGCCTCGTTGTTGCCATCAATGCATGTACGTAACTGAGAGAGAGCGGACGGGCAATGGCAGAGGGCAAGGGGTAGTTTGGTGGCTTATTATATTTTTTTATATTTTTTTTTTTTGAAGAAGAAGAAGTCTACGTTTGACAGCCATCGTGTGGTCTGGGGCAGCTGCTTTAGAGCGCCTCGTCGTTGCCATCAATGCATGCGCGTAACTGAGAGAGAGCGGACGGGCGATGGCAAGGGGTAGTTTGGTGGCTTATTATATATATATATATATACTTTTTTTTTTTTTTTTGAAGAAGTCTACGTTTGACAGCCATCGTGTGGTCTGGGGCAGCTGCTATAGAGCGCCTCGTCGTTGCCATCAATGCATGCACGTAACTGAGAGAGAGCGGACGGGCGATGGCAGGGGGCAAGGAGTAGTTTGGTGGCTTATTATATCAACAAACTACACCAAATAAACATTTTTAAAATACACTTTAAAATTAATTTTTTCAGATAATTCCATCAATCAATAGAATAATCAATAAAAAAAACCACTCCCACTCCTATTTTTATTTGACAAGGTTGTTAACACTTTTATCTATGGTGTGTCTAATTTAGAAGTCATTTTTACTTCGTTCATTCCCCTCTTTTGTCTAATCCAGGGAAACAAAACATCCCTAGTAGCTCCCCACCTCATCACGTTGCGTCCCCCTTGTCCATTCATGAGTGGCCATGCTGATTTTTGTTGAAAGACCCCCACATTGAGCATTCATAAGCCCGCCACACAGCCGACTCTTGTCTGCTCTCATGTGACTGTCACGTCCCGTCCCCGAGAAGACGCAGGTGTTTTGTTTATTCAGCGCAAGATTTCCAACCCGAGAGAGAGCGCCTCGTTGTCATTTCCTGCGCACGCGGCGGGCTCGCTCCAGGTGCTGGAACCGCTGGCATGTCGGCGGTGTGCTTTCGACCGTTGCTGATGTGTGTCACCGCGTGTGTGCACATTGCTTATTCTTGCGTCAGCTGGAGTGTAAACGAGAGTTACACAAGTGTCGCTCGCCTCACCCTCCCCGTTTCCTGGATTGCTTAAATGGCCCCCGGCTGTGGAAAATTTACATCTTTAAAATGGAAGGGGAGATCAGTGGGGCAGGAAAGAAGGAAAAAAAACACTTCTGACTGAAGGAAGTGGGGGTTCATCTACAGGTGGTAAACACAAGCCAATTATTACACCACAGCTTTGACTCCATGTTAACACGCTCGCGTTCTTTCTCCTCCTCATAAGGATTTTGTGTGTGCTCATGCGTGATCTGTTGAACCGGCGCACTCAGCAAGCGGAATGTGTCTTATTATTTAACATGAAAGTGGAAAGTGCAGCCGTTAGTGTCGGATCACATTGGTCAGATATTTCGAATGCATATGTTAGAACAATGCTATTGCTGATCCAAAACCAGGTCAAATTCTATTTTCGTAAACCTGTTTTGACTGAGACAGTTTAACAGAGTATGTTTGTAAAATGTGCAGGTCTAAATTTCTTTTTTCTCTCTCTCAGAATAAAATCCAGATGGTTTAATCATTTACAGTCAATGGAGCCCTAAAAAGGTGGATTTTTTTTTTATTCCCCAAATCAATGCCCTAATTATTACTAATAAACAGATACCGACACATTTTTCTTTTTTTTCCCGTTCTTTTTTGTTTACATTTTTTTGTTTGATTTGTTTTGTTTTGAGAACACATAAAATAATTTTAGCTTTTTCCCCTTTTTTCTTTATTTTTAATTTATTATTATAATTTAATCTTTCTTTCTTTCTTTTTCTTTTTACAATTTTTTGTTTCGTTTGAGAACACAAAATAATTTGAGCTTTTTTCCCTTTTCTTTATTTTTAATTTATTGTTATAATTTAATCTTTCTTTCTTTCTTTCTTTCTTTGTTTTTACAATTTTTTGTTTTCGTTTGAGAACACATAAAATAATTTGAGCTTTTTCCCCTTTTTTCTTTAGTTTTAATTTATTCTTATAATTTATTCTTTCTTTCTTTATTTATTTTTACAATTTTTTGTTTTCGTTTGAGAACACATAAAATAATTTGAGCTTTTTTCCCCTTTTCTTTTTTTTTCTTTTTAATTTATTATTATAATTTATTCTTTCTTTCTTTCTTTTTACAATTTTTTGTTTCGTTTGAGAACACATAAAATAATTTGAGCTTTTTTCCCTTTTCTTTTTTCTTTATTTTTAATTTATTATTATAATTTATTCTTTCTTTCTTTATTTTTACAATTTTTTGTTTCATTTGAGAACACATGAAATATTTTTAGCTTTTTTCCTTATTTTTAATTTATTATTATAATTTATTCTTTCTTTCTTTATTTATTTTTTACAATTTTTGTTTCGTTTGAGAACACATAAGAGAATTTTACATATTAGTGAGTGTTTCATTCTTGCTTAATATAAACTCTTAATGTCAAAGTTTATATCAAAGAAAATGTGACTGCGTAAGACTCGAGCGCTTCTAAGCCTTTTCATTAAACACACAAATGGAAATGAACAGAAAATGAGCATTTACCCGACGGCATCAAAATGAAGTCTTGACATGGCAACATTTCAAAGCCATTTGTTCACTTGAGTTTAACGGGTACCATTTAGTTCTTCACATGACGAACAAGTTTGACTTTCCCTGAACTCTGTAAAGTCCACAACATGAAAAGTTTGCCCTCTTGTTGAACCTGGTGCTGCTGCAGCGACGTTGGGGGGAAAAAAAGAAAAAGAGGAGAATAAGAAACTGGGTTCACTGAAAATGTCAACACTGCCTGGAGCATTTGAGTCGATTCGTGCTGGCAACTTTTCTCTCCAGAAGGGAACTTCTTGGTAATGTACAGTGACAGGTACTTGTAGTCCTCCGCTCAAGTCAGAAGTGCAAAATATGTTCACAGTCCAGGAAGGGAGGACCAGCCTGGTGGCGCTTTTGGATGTGATTTCATGCCTTTAAAGGACACGTCATGTTTATTTTTTTCTCCACAATTTGAAAAGGTTCATTGGTGACCGAATATAATGCCTGGCATGGTTTTTCCACAAACTACTCAGAGGAGAAGAATTATAGCACCCGTTACAGAATTTGTGACCCCACGGCAACTATATGGGTAGCATTAATCGAGTGACTACAAAGACAGCACGGATTATATTTTCCCTTGCGAAGGCAGCGCTTCATCGCAGAGACACCCGTTTACACTTTTCCCTCTCACACCCTCCGAATTGACAACTTTACGGAGTAAACAAGTATTTGCGACTAATCTGTGCAGGCTCATGACTTAATATTTGAGCGGATTAATAATTGAATAGAGACCTAGCTTTTTATTATTATTTTTATTTTATTTTATTTTATTTTTTATTATTTATTTTTTTTGGAGAGGTCAGTATTGTTCATTCGGTAATTTTACCGATTTGACATGTCATCATCATTGCAAAAAATAAAAAATAAAAAAAAATCATTGCTCTCTTTTTTTTTTTGTGTGTGTGTATTCATTAGTTCACCTAAAACCTATTTTAAAAAATCCCATACCGTTCACCTAAACCCAACACCTCCAGTCAGAGTCGTGAGGCGGTCAGGAGACCCGAGGAAGGACCAAAGAAAGGAAAGTGAAATCCAGCACCGACCAGACACCACCCACCAATAGAGACCTAGCTATTTTTGTACAAGACATTAAAAGGTCAATTTTCCATAATATGCCGCTTGAAAATAATTGTGTTCAATCCACAGGATTCCTCGAGACAGCGGAAGGAGCGTAAGAAGACGGTGTCCTTCAGCAGCATGCCCACCGAGAAGAAGATGAGCAGCGCCAGCGACTGCATCACCGCCATGGTGGACGGCTCCGAGCTGAAGAAGGTGCGCTCCAACTCGCGCGTCTACCACCGCTACTTTCTGCTGGACGCCGACATGCAGTCCCTGCGGTGGGAGCCCTCCAAGAAGGAGTCCGACAAGGCCAAAATCGACGTCAAGTCCATCAAGGAGGTTCGCACGGGGAAGAACACCGACACTTTTAGAACCAACGGAACCTACGATCAGATCTCGGAGGACTGCGCGTTCTCCATTATCTTCGGGGAGAACTACGAGTCTTTGGATTTGGTGGCCAACACTGCCGACGTGGCCAACACCTGGATTACCGGCCTGAGGTACCTGATCTCCTACGGGAAACATACACTGAACATGATCGAGAGCAGTCAGAATAGCATGCGCTCGTCCTGGCTCGGGGAACTTTTCGGCGAAGTCGATGGAAACAACAGTCAACAGATAACAATATGCGCTGCTGTGCAGCTGGTCAAAAAGTTGAACCCGGGGCTTAAAAATGTGAAAGTTGAGCTGAAGTTCAAAGAGCTTCACAAAGTAAAGGACAAAGTCGGCTCTCTGGTGACAAGAGACGAGTTCATCGAGGTTTTTCATGACCTCTGCACCAGACCGGAAATCTATTTCCTCTTTGTCCAGTTCTCCAGTAACAAGGAGTTTTTGGACACGAAGGACTTGATGATATTCCTGGAAGCCGAGCAGGGCATGGCCCAAGTCAGCGAGGACACCAGCGTGGAGGTCATCCAGAAGTACGAGCCGTCCAAAGAGGGTCGGCTCAGGGGCTGGCTCTCACTGGACGGCTTCACTAACTACCTTCTGTCGTCGGAATGCCACATATTTGACCCCGAGCACAAATCCGTGTGCCAGGACATGAACCAGCCATTGTCCCACTACTACATCAACGCTTCTCACAACACGTACCTTATAGAAGATCAGTTCAGAGGTCCTTCCGATGTGACGGGTTACATCCGAGCCCTCAAGATGGGCTGTCGCAGCGTGGAGCTCGATGTCTGGGACGGACCCGACCACGAACCCGTGATTTACACCGGCCACACCATGACCTCGCAGATTGTCTTCCGCAGCGTCATCGACGTGGTCAACAAATACGCCTTTGTGGCCTCAGAGTTCCCGTTGATCCTGTGTTTGGAGAACCACTGCTCTTTGAAGCAGCAGAAGGTCATGTTTCAGCACCTCAAGAAGATCCTGGGAGATAAGCTCAGTCTGGATCCCCCTAAACCCGACGACTGCTACCTGCCGTCCCCCTCGGATCTGAAGGGAAAGATTCTGCTGAAGGGCAAGAAACTCGGCACCAACTGCACCGGCTCTGAGGGGGAGGTGACGGATGAGGACGAAGGGGCCGAGATGTCGCAGAGAATGAGCATCGACTCACCGGAACAACCGACAGTTGTGCCCAAAAAGTTCCAGCTGTCAAAGGAGCTTTCCGATCTGGTCACGTTGTGCAAGTCGGTGGAGTTCAAGGACTTCCCGACGTCCTTCCAGGGCCAGAAGCATTGGGAGCTCTGCTCGTTCAACGAGGTTTTTGCCGGCCGCTGTGCAAACGACTTTCCCGGGGAATTTGTTAACTACAACAAGAAGTTTCTGGCACGGGTTTACCCCAGTCCCATGCGGATCGACTCCAGCAACATGAACCCGCAGGACTTCTGGAAGTGCGGTTGCCAGATCGTGGCTATGAACTACCAGACTCCCGGTCTGATGATGGATTTGAACATCGGCTGGTTCCGGCAGAATGGGAACTGTGGCTACGTTCTGCGGCCGGCGATCATGCGTGAGCAGGTGTCGTACTTCAGTGCCAACACAAAAGATTCAGTGCCTGGTGTTTCTCCGCAATTGTTGCACATTAAGATCATCAGCGGACAGAACTTTCCCAAGCCCAAAGGCTCGGGCGCCAAAGGGGACGTGGTAGACCCTTACGTGTACGTAGAAATCCACGGCATTCCTGCCGACTGTGCCGAGCAAAGGACTAAGACGGTCAATCAGAACGGGGACAACCCGCTGTTTGACGAGAGCTTCGAGTTCCAGATCAACCTGCCCGAGCTGGCCATGGTGCGCTTCGTGGTCCTGGATGACGACTACATAGGCGACGAGTTCATCGGACAGTACACCATCCCCTTCGAGTGCCTGCAACCGGGTTTTCGCCACGTCCCGCTGCAGTCGCTTACCGGCGAGGTCCTGCCGCACACTCTGCTCTTCGTCCACGTGGCCATCACCAACCGGAGGGGCGGCGGCAAGCCACACAAGAGGGGCCTGTCGGTGCGCAAGGGCAAGAGGAGCCGGGAGTACGCCAGCATGAGGGTGCTGCTCATCAAGGCCGTGGACGACGTCTTCAAGACGGCCACGCTGCCGCTGAGGGAGGCCACGGACCTCAGAGAAAGCATGCAGGTCAGACACCAGTTTGTCACTTCCGTTTTGTTCCTGTAGTTCCTCAAAATCGGTTCTTTTTGATAAACCGACCAATCCGTTTCGATGATGACCACGCAGGCTAGGGTGGGGGAGATGAAGCCGTTAATTCCGCACGATTGACCGGATCTTTAACCCTGGAGAACCCAAGAACCCTTTTCTTCTTTGGAAAATTATGAATTATACATTAAATGACTGCTATAAGTTCACTGAACACCAAAATGTATATTTTTTTCAATTTTACCCCTTTTTTTTTAACTAGCTCAGAGTTGCTAATTTATCAAAATATATATATATAAAACATACTCCTAGGCATTCTGCAACATGATATGAAATAGATTAACAAAAAAAAAAAACACAATTTTACCATCTGATGGTTTGCTGAGAAGATGGTTTTGTTTGGATTGATTTCCAGCTCAACAAAACAGCCATCTTGTTACCACCACTCTGGCTCATGTAAGTGCAATATTCATCCACTAGATGGCCCCATGCAGGGGTCAGAAGTGGCACTCTGGAGTTTTGAAGTGAAATTTGTAAAAAAAAAAAAAAAAAAAAGGTCTTTGTTATTTGAGTAGCAGAATTTATAGGGGCCAAATTTGACCCCGTGGGTTCTACAGGGTTAAACATCACTGAATGCGTAATTACGCCCATCCTGATCCAGCTTGAACTGTAGGTCTGGAGTGGTTACGTGATCACGGTCATTTTAGTGCTTAATTGCAACTTCTTCCAGACTGTCTGCTCGGCCTAGAGGCCAGACAGTGAAGTAATCGTTTCCTGATTTGTCGCCCCCCCCCCTCCGCAGAATGCCATCGTGTCCTTTAAAGAACTGTGCGGCCTTTCGGCTGTGGCCAACCTCAAGCAGTGCATCCTGGCACTCTCCCCTCGACTTAGTGCGCAGGACAGCGGCCCGCTTCTACTCTTCAACCTTGCCGACCACTACCCTGTCATGGAGCCGCAGGGTTTGCTGCCAGAGGTCCTCAAAAAGGTGGTCACCACCTACGACTTGGTGAGTAGCGGGAAAAAGTATTCAAGGTAGGAGATTAAAAGGAACCCCAACTGTTTGCTCTATATTACTATATTTGGTTGTTACTAGCATAACTTTGAGATTCATTTTTGGAAAATCATTTCCAGTTTAATACATTTTGTAGAAAATATTTGGACGGCTCCCTGCCCGAGCAATGTGAAACGTCTATAAAGAAAGCAAGGTAAGCCTCGTAGCGTTCCTAAAGAAACGATAAGCCATCGGGAGAGCCAACCCCCCGCCCCCACCCCCACCCCACATTGTGCTCTCTTCATTCACCAGACGCATTCACGAGTTTTGATCGTCCCATTAGGAACGCCACGGACTGAATTCGTTGTAATAATGGCGGCGTAGCTCCAAATAAAATTTCTACAAAATGTATTAAACTGGAAAGGATTTTTCAAAAATGAATCTCATAGTTATGTTAGTAACAACCAAATAAATAATATAGAGCAAACTTGTCATGATAGTCGGGGTTCCTTTTAAGAATTTAACAGGCCGTTAAAATGTCGTCAGCGGAATTTTGAGGTGCTGAAGGTGGAGATTGCAGTAAAAAAAAAAAAAAAAAAACTTTTTGTTGTATATGTTAAAACTGTTGACCTGACCGTACAATAGTAAAATATTTAGAAAATTCCTAATTTAACCTGTTGAAAAACATGACTGACAATTACACTTTATAAGTAAATAGCTGGATTCCAGTTGCTAAATGTAAACTTATATGGCCGTGAATGACTTCATTATGCGTAATTGTGAATGCGAATTGTTGTTTGTCCATATTTTAAGTGCCCTGCAATTGACCGACAACCAGCCCAGCATGTTCTTCTTGCCCAAAGTCAAGTTGCATAGACTCCAGCTAACCCTAAATTATCCATAGGCTCACCTAATGAGGACCCAAAGGTGTGAATGTTGCTAAGCTAGCCAAACATCATCCGAGATAGACTCCAGTTCCCCCCCCCGTGACCCCGGAAGTGCTGTCGAAAATGGATGGATGGATGCAGTTGTTTATACATCCCGCATGTGTAGCCATCCACCGCCGCGGAAAAATAATCAGCGTCCGCTCCGTTCGGATCAATAGCTTGACTTTGCCGCTCTTAATGGGGACGGCAGCCATGGCGAGCTAATAGCACCGCCGCTGCTGTTAAGTCATAAAATCAATACCGGTGCATTACGCAACACATCAGGCTTTCCCCGTCTCCCTTTTTATTTATTTATTTTGTTACGCATGGCTGATTCCCTTTCCAGAGCCTCTTGGCACATTAGACGAGCGGATGTTGTCGTAGTCGTTGCCACTTTGAATAATTTAGCAGCTAATCAAATGCCTAGCGCGGGCACGCCGCGGCTGTTTTTTTGCTTTTTATTCAGCATGCAGGCCCGCCGTTATGTAATGCCCGCTTGTGCTTGTTAAGGTGACCCTTGTGGAGGTAATTGTTTGTGATGGAAAGAGGACAATTGAGTTTCCGGAGGAGGATTGGGGGTCGAGACGGGAGAGTGTGTGTGTGTGTGTGTGTGTGTGTGACAGGTATTTGTGGAGCACAATCAATCCAATCTAAAAGAAAGGCTCTAATAAGTGCTAGCAACCTAATGAAAACGAGGAGCGCTGTAAATAATGTGGGGATCATTAGGAACGCTGGGCTTTGTGTGGCGGTGAGTGAGTCACCGTGCATACTAACCGTTCTGGTTCCTAATTGGTGGGAGGGGAATCCGGGGCTGACCCATGTTTCTGCTATAAAAAGAAAACCTCCGTGAGGACAAAAGGTGCAAAGGGGGGATGCAAATGAGTCTAGAACTCAGATATGTACATTATGTCTACATACAGTAGGATGGTTGCAATATGTGTGAATCAGTGATTCTTTGTGCAAGTTAAACATTTCTTGACAATAATATCTTATATGTGACCTCACTAGTCTAAACGAGACATTCTGATTAATATTTCATTTGTGGAATATGAGTTATGTAGCAAAATCCAGTCGTTTTTATCCATCTCAGGGGGCGGCCATTTTGCCACTTGCTGTCGACTGAAGATGACGTCACAGTTGCTCAGGGTTCAGGTAACGACCAATCAGAGCTCACCTGTTTTCTGAAGCTGAGCTGTGATTGGTTGTTACCTGAGACCTGAGCAACATTGATGTCATTTTCACTCGACAGCAAGTGGCAAAATGGCCGCCTTGTGATATTGATAAAAACTGCTGGATTTTTCTGGTTAACTCGTATTCCACTAATGCAATATTAACCAGAATACCTTATTTAGCCTGTTGGGGCTGTATAGAACATATTATTGTAAAAAAAATATATATATATATATATTTTGACTTCCCCTTTAACTCCTTCACGCCCAGCCATTTTCACTGAAGCAATCCACTCCCGGCTGTTTTGACTGATTTTGCAAGGCCCGCAGAATATTGTGTTCTATTGCTATAAAAACATTGAACCTACCAAAAGAAAGATTAGAGTCTCCTTTTTAATCAGGAAAAAAAAGTATATATCTATCTGTTTCCGTTTTCACAGAGATCAACATTAGAATATAGCTCATTTTCAACATTATTCACAAATCTGTATCGAACTGTGGGTAAATGAGCTTTTTTGTTTTTTTCAACATGGCCCTGGTTGATCTCTTTTGCTCTGCTTCCACCTGCTGGGCGTTTTTGTAATAACTACCATTTCTTCAACCATTCTCTGTAGTTGAGAGGCTGCATCAAAGCCTTCTGTATGCTCTAGCATACCCCCCCCCCCCCCATAAAAACGTATAAAGACGTCTTTGGGACACTTAAAACATTTTAAAAATATAACATATTTATACGTTTTTGGGAGCAAATGAGTTAAGGTTGTTGGATGTTCTGAACATAACAAATGTCATTTATCCAAACCCAGTGAAGTTGGGACGTTGTTATAAGTTATTTAATGTCCGAACTTAAAACTATGTTTTTTTAAGCAAATAATCATTAACATAGAATTTTATGGCTGCAACGCCTTCCAAAAAAGCTGGGACAGGTAGCAAAAAAAAAAAGAAAGCGAAAGTTGACAAATGTTCATCAAACACCTGTTTGGAACATCCCATAGGTGAAAAGGCGTGGGACTTGGGTGGGTGGGACTTGGGTTGGGTGGGACCGGTAAAGCCCGACTGCACTTCATCTTTAAAAGCCAAAGAAAAAGCATTTTCAGGATTCAGTGTGGCGAGGTAAGCAGACGCTTCCCAGACCACTAAAGAAAAAAGAGCCCTGCACTACGTCTGGCGGGGAGGGTGAAGCAGGCTCTCAAAATAAATCACACGGCCATTTGATTTCACCCTGGGGGAGGTAATGACAGCGTGTGCCGCAGCAATGAGCACGTTTACTGCAGCTGTGGCGTCGCCGTGATTGCACCGTCGGGGCTTTGCCGTGCTGCGACAAAATTATAACCATAAAAAAAAAAAAAAAGGGGGGGGGGCCACTCTGCTTTGTGCTCAAATGCTTTAAAGAAACTGGTGAACTTTGTGTTAATAAACTGCACACAGCCTTGTAAAATGACCATTTTAAGCAAATGTTTATTTTCACTCCAACGAGTTTGTTAATCTAAATTGAACTTTGTGTTTGTAAAATTTCGGCAAAACTTTGAAAATGAACATTGCTGTAAGAATATGATTGAAGTATTTGTTCGAGTATTTTTACTGGAGCAAGTGTAAAGAAAATTTGACAGGATATTATTACTTTGTGTTATTGATTATTATTGAGCCGTGTTAACAATAAACCAAGTGTCAACTACATGGGTGATGGAATGCATTGAACAGATGATTTGACTAATTCTAAAGGTTTGTTTTCTTGTAAAGTAAATATGATGTGAAACTACTGTTACTTTGTGTAATTAAACCACGCGCAGAATTGACCACCTTGGAAAATTAACTTTCTATTTAACAGATACCTGTAATTGAATTAAAAGTTAAATGAGTTTTTTTCCCCAAAGTCAAAGTCCCCCAGTCAAATTAACATCGGACCATTTTTACTTTGTTTTAATAAACCAAGTGCCGACAACTTTAGAAATGAAACCTTGTGGATTTAGCTGATTTATGTCAAAAGTAAGTAGATAATTGTAGAATTTCCAACGCAGCAAGTTTTTTTTTTTTTTTAGTAAAGTAAATTAGACATCAGACTGTTACTTTGTGTTAATAATCACTTTAGCTGGAATGTGCACGGATGTGGTTTCCCAAAGACTGAAGAGTCGCCTTCTTCTGAGCAAATGTCCGCAGGTCCCCGAGTCTGCTCTCTCCATTTAACAGCATCACAGCCAAACTTAGCGTCTTGCTATGACTCACCCCCCGATGTTTGACTTACTAAAATTACCTCAAGAGCCACATTTTCTCTTTTCAAAGCCGGTCGCGTCTACATTTGAGCCCTCCAGACGCGAGGCTTTTAATAGAAAAGTCCTCCTGTCTGCTTTCCCTCTAATTTTGGGCTTTTGGGCGAACGCGACCTCGCCCACGCAGGCCTTCCTGTAATAGTGGCTGCCGTCTTTGTCGGAGAGACCTCCCGTGCGCGGGAAAACCACAGTGCGACCACGTAGCTGTTAGGCTAATGTGAATGTTGTGTGTGTGTGTGTGTGTGTTTTGGTGTCAGGTGATCCAGACTAGCAAAACTCTCCTGGAGAACGCTGACGGCGTCTACGAGAGGATCCTCCAAACCCAAAAAGCCGGTAAGCAGAGGCTACGTTAGCATAAACGCAATTAGCATTAGCTACAATGTTCTTTTTTTTTTTTTTTTTTTTTTTCTTCTTCTTTTTTTAGAGCTCAGTATTGTTCATTCGATTTGACATCATCATTGCTCTCCTTTTTAAAAAAATAAAAAATAAATTAAAAAAATGTAATAAGTAAAAAAAAAAATATATATATTTATTATTATTTTTTTTTAATAAATAGACAGGGGGAGCATTAGCTACAGTGACTTGTTTCCGTTTTTTTACCACGGTGAGCAGATGCTGTGCTGTTTAAAAGTTTCTCTGTCATTAACTCCGCTGCCGTTAGGGATTGCGCGACGATAATGTGCTGCAGTGACTTGACCGCAATGTGCTCAGCGGGGAGAAAGTTGGCTTTTTTTTTTATTGCTTCTATTGTCGCAAACTCTGCTGTTGTACTGAATGTGAATGGCAGAGTAAGGCTGGGTACACGCATGAGACAATTGGGCGAATTATGTCTTACAAGGTTGCGCTATAAGGTTATCCTTCTGTCTGAGGTGTGTCGAGTGGATTTGTGCCGATAATAAGAGTTTGAATCGGGTCGGGGCTGTTGAAACATCCATCCACTCATTTTCGTGACCGCTTATTCCTCACAAGGGTCACGGGGGGTGTTGAAACCGATTTCCTTAGTTTTGGGGATCGGTAATCGGCCGATCCCTTAAATATAAACCGATTTTTTTCCCACCGATATCATCTCCCTCCTCAGAGGTCTGAAAAAGTCAGCCACTGTCGTCTTCTGCTGAGATGATTAATCGGCTTTTCATTTTTATTTCAGAGAACTACTTAATTTGCAGTTAAAACAAACAATATTTTCCAATAAAATAAAGATTGAAACTCGGAAGGTGTTTGCTGCTTGTTATGAAAAAAAAAATCGAGATCGGCAAAAATCGGGATTGGCAGGTCAGACTTTTTAAAAGATCGGAGATCGATGATCGGCCAGAAAATTGTTAACTTGAAACCATATGGTTGCAAACCCTAACCCTTGTTTCAAATTCCTAACTTGGGCCTCAGAACTCATGTTTGAAATCTGAGCATGAAACACAAAGCCAAGCCTGACTGCCGACCCAAAACACTCATTTGAAACCCTAACCATGTCTTGAAATCCCAACCTTGACTTGAAACCCTAACCCTAATTTGAAAAACATAACCTTGTCTTAAAAACCTATCCCGGGCTTCTCTACCCTCACATTTGCGTCAAACCCCAATTCAAAACCAATCTCGTCATCCTTTTCCTAATTTACGTTTATCTCTGCTTTGAACTCATTCACCCCCAACCATTTTCACGGAAGCTGGATTTTGCCAGGCCCACAGAATTGTGTTCTATTGCTATAAATAAACTAGGAAAAGAAAGATTAGAGTCTCTTCCTTCATCAGGAAAAAAAAATGTATATTTGTATCTGTTTCTGTTTTGCAGCAATTAGCATTAGAATATAGCTAAGTTTCATCATTATTCACAAACACTGGCAAAAATAACTTTTTGGTTGATCTCTTATACTCTGCTGCCACCTGCTGGCCATTTTTTTTTTGTAATAATTACCATTGCTTTAAGCGACCTCTTCAGGTCAGAAGCTGTATCAAAGCCTTCTGTATGTTCTAGCATAATTAAAAAAACAAAACAAAAAAAAAAACATCTACAGTGGAATATGTAAGTATTGAAACAATTATTTATAGGTTTTTGGGAGCAAATGAGTTTCAGTATTTCCTTTTACATTTGACTCCAAATCCAACAGAAGTCATTGCTTTTTAATTTGACTTCAAGATTTTGACCTGGTCTGCTGTTCTACCAATCATCTCCTCAGACATAAATTTCCACAGCTTTGTCGACATTGCTTTATTGACACAAAGTCACAATCAGCAGTATTTTATCCCAGCCTGCCGTCTGTGGCTCATATTTCTCCGGGCCGGCAATCTCCTAAAAATAATTGAGGATATTTAAAGCTCAACAAGCTGTTATTTGGATCTCCTCTTCCGCTGCTGCTTAACATCTTGTGGAGCGCCCCAGGATGTGATGTAACTGTTATTGTAACACGTGCACGCACGCACGCACACACAATGTGCGAACCCCCCCATTGACAAAAGTGCTTCTTTGGCCGTCACGGTGTTTTTACGAGCAAACAATATTCCTCCTTGAAGTGTGAATGCAAACACGGTCATTAACTCATTCACTGCCATTGACGGCTATTGACGTCCAAAAATAATTTGAACTATTTCTGTTAGTTTAACATTTTTTCCACTTTTGTTAACAAGAGTATGAAAACCTAGGATTACAGATATAAAATTTATTATTAATAGTGAGTTAACTTCTGAAGTTATGCGATTATTTACAATTAAAATTTTAAATTGCCTGACACAATAAAAAAAAAGAAAAGATTATTCAAAAATGAACGTAGGGCGATAAAAAAAGGTCATTAACTCTTTGACTGCCAGACGTTTTCAGAAAAGGGATGCCGTGGGTGCCAGCCGATTTAAGCATTTTTGACTGATCTTTCAAGGTCCACAGAAAATTATGTGTTTGGACTATGGAAACACACATTCTACCAAATGCAAGATTGGACTCTCATATTTCATCAGAAGAAAAAGTTTGTCTCTACCTTATTTCGTTTTTCAGTAATCAACAATAGAAAATGGTTAGTTTCACCCAAAAAAACGTATTTTAACGTCTTTGGCACTCCTCCATAGGATTTTATTAAACGTTATTTAACGTTTTTGGCAGTCAAAGAGTTAATTGTATGACTCACGATTAATCACACATTTTATATCTGTTCTAAATGTACAATAAAAAAAATTCTAGGTTTTCATACCCTTGTTAACAAAAATGGAAAAAATTTTTTTTAAAAAAAGTTAAACTAATAGAAATTGTTATGGCAGGGAATGAGTTAAGAAAGAAAACAAAACAATATTTGTCCGCGTAAAGTCAAATCCAATTCGATTCGAACGGGTAGTGAAGTACTGCACTCGGTAGTGTGTGCGTGTGTTGTGTCGAAAGTGGGTCATGGCAAAGCCAGTTCCCCTTTTCGACAGGAGGTTCCTGCAGCAGCGCCGGTTTAAATTGTGAATAATCCATCGTGACAATGCAAAACGCATTGCCCTTGAAATAAACACAACACTCTGGGATGTCACTTTGGAAAACATTTATCCGATAATCCTTGATATCCAGCTCAACATCTATGTGCTACTACACTCTTGTGCCCTTGCTAGTAAGACAATTCAGCACTCTACTGTATGATTATGTAAAAAAAAAAAAAAAAATTGATTGATTTATTTATTTTCATAAATGCCTTCCACTACTCTTATGACATTTTATGCACAAAGAACAATTTTGGCATGCTAGCAGGTAGGGCTGGACAATAAATCGAATTATTTTAATACATTGTCATTTTAACTCATTTGCTCCCCAAAATGTATAAAAACGTTCTATTTTAAATCTTGCCATGGTCCCAAAAACGTATTTATACGTTTGTTTGTTTTTTTTAATGCTAGAGCATACAGAAGACTTTGTTGCAGCCTCTGAACTGAAGAGAACGCTTAAAGCAATGGTGGTTATTATAAAAACGGCCAGCAGGTAGCAGCACAGTATAAGAGATCAACCAAGGCTATGTTGCAAAAAGGCTCTTTTCCCCAATGTTTTAAACAGATTTGTGAATAATGATGAAACTTAGCTATATTCTAATGCTAATTGCTGCAAAACGGGAACAGATAGAAATATACTTTTCTTTTTCCTGATGAAAGAAGAGACTCTAATCTTTCTTTTGGTAGGTTTCATGTTTTTATAGCAATAGAACACAATATTCTGTGGGCCTTGCAAAATCGGTCAAAATCCAGTAAAACAGCCGGGAGCAAAGGGGGTTCCTTCAGTGAAAATGGCTGGGAGTGGATGAGTTAAAAATTTAATTGTTGAACATTTGCTAAATCGTGAAATAGAGTTTTGTCTTCTGGGAAATTTTGAAAGCTGTTGTTTTGTTCTGTTTCATCCAAATGCTTTTGGGAGTTGTAATTTTGCACAAGTGGCTTGATGGGCGGCGTACAAGACATGTTTTTAATAGCTACCAACTTCTTAATTGTGTCATTTAAAATAATCGTCCTGAATGACTGGGGGGAAAAAATTAAGATTTTTTTTTCTGGGAGTGGGGGGGGGGGGCATATAGGGTTTTAAAATCAGGGTTTCAGGAAAAGGTTGGTTTTACATTTAGGTATCAAGTTAGGGGGAAGATTTTCTTTCGAGCATATAGGCTGATTTTTTTTCAAGCAGTGGTTAAAGTTTCAAATTAGAGTGACAAGCCAGCATTAGGGTTTCAAACGTGGGTTTTTGTTCCATTGCCGTTAACGTGTGCGGATGTGAGCCCCGGGACAATCCGCTTCCAGTTCGCTCTGAGCAAACATCCACTTGATGCCGGCCAGTTTTCGATCCTTTCTGGTAGCTTCAGCTTGGTCATTTAATAAAGGGACTTGCATAGGCTGTTACGTGCAGGCACACACACGGGAGGGACAAAAGGGGGCCTTTGGGGGTGTTTGGTTTATCAAAAGGCAAACAGAGCTAAATCCTGAAAATCACAGCCGCTTCTAATAATCTCCCTACAAAAAAAACTCACTGTACTTCTCTTCAAGTGTGAGCCAAAATCACAAAACTCAACAATCAAATGAGTTATTTCAGATAAAACTGATGCTCACGCCGCATAAAATGGTGAGACATTTCTCATTTAGTTCATAAGACGATTGGGACACTTTTTAAAACAATCAAGACAATATAAGAAAAAGCCCACCATTCAAAACAATTGACAGATGAAAACAAAAGACACACAGGCGGACGCCCAGCTCATACTTGTTGTGACATTGAGCAATTTTATTGCTTCTTCTGGAGGCAAAGGAGTCTCTGGTCCTGTTTGTCCTGCGCTCCACAAATCACCGGCCACAAGGAAGGACCTCAAAATAGTGTTGAAGAGGACGTCCGTTCCAGGCAAATGACACTAAAATGGCTTCTCTAAAATGCCAGACATCCTGGAGCAATTTTCCGGCATGGCTTCTGGAGATTGATTTGTGCCAAATGAAAATTCTAATTGCTTTGGGCAATTGGGGACTCAATTTTCAAACAATTCCAAGCACCCATGAAAATTACCAGCTTCAAACTAAAATAGCTGTCTCCCTGTTTTTTTTTGTTTTTTTTTTCCCGGGCATGGCTTCTTGAGACTTACAACCAAATTTCTTTTTTTTTTTTCTTTTTTTTTTTTCTTCTTTCTTTCTCTTCAGGAGAGCTCAGTATTGTTCATTCGATTTGACATCATCATTGCTCTCCTTTTTTTTTTTAAAAAAAACCAACAAATCAATTAAAAAAAATTTAATAAATGTTTTTTTTTTTTTTTTTAATATATATACATATATATATATATACATATACACACACCTAAAGCCCATTAAAAAAAATCCCATACTAATAATATAATATAATAATAAATTGCCAAATGCAGAAACATCAATGTAAGTTATCACGATGTGGTGGCTCTCGCTAACAGACAGAATTAAGTAACCGGAATTAGGTTAAAAAATTCCATATAAATAGACCATGTTTCTATAAATTTTGATATTTGGTTTTTATTTGAGGCAGATATTTTTTCCAGTAAAATGTGATTTATGAGGAGGTTAGACCATTGGTCGATATTCAGAGTTTGTTTATTTTTCCAGTTAACAAGAATTGTTTTTTTAGCGATAGTAAGGGCTACAAGTGTAGATTGAAATTGTTTATGTGGTAAGTCAGTTGTTGTTAGGTCACCTAGCAAACACAAGTTTGGAGATAAAGGTATCCTACAGTCCAAAATAGCGGAAAGTTTTTCTAAGACTTTAGTCCAGAAATACATAACCAAATTTCATATTGCCGAGTGATTCTGTCTCTTGGGGCTGGATTTGAAAAAAAAAAGAAAAAAAGAAATGCCTACAACCCCTAATAAAAGCAATTCTGTGCGGCGATAACGGCGGCCTCGCTCGAACCCCAAATTTTCGCTCGTGTTGTCTGCTATCGCCGTGAGAAAGTTGAATTAGGGGGTCCTCTGGTGGAATGAGTTTCCGTCCAACTGGCCGTTTGCTCTCCTCGGGAAAAGAAGGATCTTCCCTCCTCCCGCCGCGCGCCTGCCAGACTCCGTCCAGTGTTGCTAGGCAACCCCCCACATATTTGTGTGTGTGTGTGTGTGTGTGTGTGTCTGCACCTTGCAGCCATAAAGTGCAAAAATGAGGGGATATAGAAATATATGGTAACGAGGCAGCGGCGGGTCACGTGACATCACATCAAGTCGATCGGGGGGGGGGTTAAACTCGGGCATCGGCAGACGGGAGAAGTGATTAGAAGAACCCCTCGCCGATGTTTACCCCACCGTGTGTGTGTGTGTGTGTGTGTGGGGGGGGGGGGGGGGTCCTCTTCTCGTGTTTCCATGGCAACGGCACCAACAGGACCCATGAGGAGTGTTGACTCCAGTTGACGGCGGAAGCGCTAGTATGTAGGTTGCGTGCCGAGCGCCTCTTTCCCGCCAGCCCGGAACCTTGGACATGCAGACGCCGCCGATGCCTCCTTCCTCTTCCTCCTGCATCCTCCTCCTCCTCCTCGTCTTCATCACTTTGCTGCCCAAGTCCGGTCCTCAAGAGCCCCCCTATCCAGCCTGTTTCCCATGTTTCTCTCTCCACCACCGACACACCTGATTCATGTATCGAGGTCGTTATCAGGCTTTTGCAAACGCTTGCTGATGTGTGCTGATCATTAGATTCAGCTGCGTTGAAGCAGGGAGACATGGCTGGATAGGGGCTCTCGAGGACCGGACTTGGGCACCCACTGGTGTACTTCAAATGTTACGTTTTGTTTCTTTATTTTACTGCCTCATAAGACCCCTCACCCTACCCCATCTCGCGTTCCAACTGGAGGCTGTAAAAAAAAAAAAGAATAAAAAAAAAGCAATAACAGTCTGAGCTATTAACACGCCACACACACACACAAGAGCACGAGGGCCTCTCCAATGTTCAGAGTGCAATTTAGCACTCCGTCACGTACTCAAAGGTTCCCGCGGGTGTTGGCAGTTCTTGGAAAAAGAATAGGTTGAAATATTGCTTTTTCGATGAAGTGATTTAAAGTGGTTGAAAATCAAATTACATTCCACCGGCTTTACGTTTATACGGTACAGCGAAAGCCTCGCTAAGGCGATTCTTGGAAAAGCTCCCGTTGAAATATTGCCTTTTCAAGAACGTAGTTGAAAGTGCTTGAAAATCAAGTTATACATCTAACGAAGCATCGGTATGTTGGATGGTCAAATTGAATGAAAGAAAAATGCCCCTAAAAAAAAAAAAAAATCCAAATACAATAGAACTTCATGTTCATGTGGATTTGTTGTTGTTGTCATCTCCCGTCTTGCCGGCAGCCATGCAATTCCACCAGAACCTCCACGACCTGGCGGTGAAGGAAGGTCTGAAGGGCCGCAAGCTTCACAAGGCTGTGGAGAGCTTCACGTGGAACATTACCATCCTCAAGGTGACCACTTCATGCACAATAAAGTAAAAAAAATAAAAATAAAAAAATTAAACTGTGTCACGATGCAGAGCGCAAACACGACAGTTGAGCTCGGCGATAAAGCCTTGAAATAAAATCTGGCTTTTCTTCCCCTTGTTGAAAAAGCGAATGAAAATGACATCTCTCAAAATAGGTGTTGCTCTTTTTTGGTCTCCTCCGGGATTGCGCTTTAAAGTGGCTTTGAAACAGTTTTTCTCTGGCAGTTTTTTTTTTTCTCCAAGCGTTAACTTACATGAACTTCCACTGAAGGCAGGATAGACTTTAAACTGCAGAAGCTACAGGAAAAAAAAAAAGCTACAAATTGATTTGATTTCCCAGAAAGTAGATTTTTTTTCCCCTCAAGAAACTGCCTCTTTGACTGCCAAAAACGTTAAATAACGTTTAGTAAAATCCTATGGAGGAGTGCCAAAGACGTTGAAATACGTTTTTTTTTCAAAACAGAGGTGAAACTAACCATTTTCTATTGTTGATTACTAAAAAACGGAATAAGGTAGAAACAAACTTTTTTTTCTGATGAAAGATGAGAGTCCAATCTTTCATTTGGTAGTATGTGCGTTTCCATAGTCCAAACACATAACTTTCTGTGGACCTTGAAAGATCAGTCAAAAATGCTTAAATCGGCTGGCACCCACGGCATCCCTTTTCTGAAAACGTCTGGCAGTCAAAGAGATAATAATAAATAAATAAATAAATAAAATTGTTTTTATCCCCACAAAATCTCTTTCTCCCAAAGTAGAATTTTGGGATGTATTTTTTTGCTTAAAAAAAAGATCACCTCTGAAATAATATTTTTGGACCCCCCCCCACCCCTCCCCCCCCCCGATGTGTTTATTTATCAGAAAATGTATTTCCCTACTCTAAAATAAATTTAAAAATTTTCTACCGCTGCCCTACAATTACCCCCCCCAATAAATTTAACTTTTCCTAAAACAAATTAATTTACCCCAAAAATAAATGTGTGTCTCAATAAGTAGATTTTTGCACCCAAAATGTAGTTATTTCCCAGAATATTGTCGAAAATACTGCAATAGAAATCACAAAAAAAAACTTTGATTGAGCACTTTATTTACTGACTTTATTCGATTGCGCCACAAAACAAAACGACCACAAAGCAACAGCAACCGTAACAAAGTGCTGTAGTAGCTGCACGTGATGACACAAGATGGATGTTTTAAAACAAACAAGTCTTAGAGATGAAGTCCAAAAGTGTTTAACTAAAAAAAGCAATATAGTGTAGTGATAATACGACCAATCATGATCATTCTGGTCACATTAAATGGATTTTTTAGTGTGGTGCCCTGACAAAAAAAAAAAAAGAATCACTAAAATCCATCAAACGTCCATCTTTCGATATCAATCTCTAACCCTCCTTTGATGTTCTCCCCTCAGGGCCAGGCGGACCTCCTGAAACACGCCCGCAGCGAAGTGCAGGAGAACCTGAAGCAGATCCATTACGCGGCGCTGACGTGCGACCTCACCAAAGGAAGACCGGCGGGCGGCTCGTGCGACTCCAAAAGTAGCCGACGCAGCCTGGAGGCCATCCCCGAGAAGGCCACGGCAGAGGCGGAGCTCACAGACGACGACGACGAAGACGACAATTGATGACGATATCACATTCCGCCGAAGACTTTGAACTGCCAGACGCCGCGTAGAGATCTTCAGGTATTTCTGCTGGGGGGGGGGGGGGGGGGGGGGCGCTTAAATCCCATAAGAAAACTTGTAGTCCTTAAACATAAGGTCTGTACGGTGGTACCTTGAAGTTTGACCACTAACCTCAGGAAAAACATTCAAACGTAACCAGTCTGCGGCTAGCTTGACAAGCTAACATAGCATTCGTGCATTTGCACTCAGTCTTGTCAAACAGATGAAGTCAAAAGTCACAGACGAGCCAAATCAGTTCAAAACAGAAATGGCAACAAAAACAGGAAATGTCACACCCAGCCTGCTAAATTGAAAGCATAACAGCTCTGAACATGAAACAACACTGCATTAAGGCAATAACTATCCCAAAATGAAAGAAAAAGACAAATGAATGTCCAACATTCATTGTTTCGTTTAATGGCTGAAGTCCCTCGGGATTTCATGGAAACTTCTCGTAAATGTAGCTAGTCTTGCGGGATTTAAAGCTTTGTTTGAGTTTTGACACAATTCGAATGAGATTTGAATCAGAAGAACTGGAGGAAGTGGCTGGGGAGAGAGAAGTTCATAACCAAACTCAATAAGCAGAAGAAAATTAATGGAAGTCTCATGAGGTTTATTGGAAGCTTTGTGTGATTTTGGTAGAATTCTCATGAGATTTTAGCTGAAGTCCCGCGTGATTTAGCAAAGGTCTTGCAGTATTTCAGCGGACAAAGTCTCGGTCTGTCATTGTCAAGGAGCTGAGCCAAAAGGCGATCTATGTTCCTTCTCTCAACAATAGTCGCTGAGGGGGCTCGGGAATCTGATCAGGATGCCTCCCCGGACGCCTCCCTAGTGAGGTGTTCCAGTCCACGTCCCCACTAGGAGGCGGCCCGGGGTCTCCCGGCTGGCCTGAGAATGTCTTGGGATTTCCTCAGAAGAACTGGAGGAAGTGGCTCGGGACAATTTCAGCGGGCAATGTCTCGGTCTGTCATTGTCAAGGGGCTGAGCCAAAAGGCGATCTATGTTCCTACTCTCACCAATAGTCGCTGAGGGGGCTTGGGAATCTGATCAGGATGCCCCCCCGGACGCCTCCCTAGTGAGGTGTTCCAGTCACGTCCCACTAGGAGGAGGCCCGGGGTCTCCCGGCTGGCCTGGGAATGTCTTGGGATTTCCTCAGAAGAACTGGAGGAAGTGGCTCGGGACAATTTCAGCGGACAATGTCTCGGTCTGTCATTGTCAAGGAGCTGAGCCAAAAGGCAATCTATGTTCCCTACTCTCACCAATAGTCGCTGAGGGGGCTTGGGAATCTGATCAGAATGCCTCCCCGGACGCCTCCCTAGTGAGGTGTTCCAGTCCACGTCCCACTAGGAGGCGGCCCGGGGTCTCCCGGCTGGCCTGGGAATGTCTTGGGATTTCCTCAGAAGAACTGGAGGAAGTGGCTGGGGAGAGAGAAGTTCATAACCGAACCCAAGAAGCAGAAGAAAATGAATGGAAGTCTCATGAGGTTTATTGGAAGCTTTGTGTGGTATTGGCAGAATTCTCATGAGATTTTAGTTTGAAGCCTCGCATCATTTAGCAGAAGACTGTTGGGATTTTAGTTTTACAAGATTTTGTGGAAATCTCATGTGATCTGCCTCATAGTAATTGACCAGAAATCTCGCAGGGATTTAGTTAAAGTCTCGCGTGATTTTTGCCTCACATGGTTTGGCAGAAATCTTGTGGGATTGCAGCAAAAAATTGCATGTGATTTATCTGAAGCTTTGCCGAATTTTAACAGAAGGCTTGGTTAATTTAGCAGAAGACTGCTGGGATTTTAGCAGGAGTTTGACCTGATTTGGTGGGAGTCTCGTGTGATTTGCCGCATGGTACTTTAGCAGAAATCTCACAGGGTTTGTGTTAGTCTGGCGTGGATTTGCAGAAATCTTTTCGTGATTTAGCCGAAGCCTCACAGAATTTCAATAATAGCCTGGCGTGATTTAACAGAAGTCTTGTGGGATTTTGCCTGAAGTTTGATGTGATTTATTGAAAGGTTCGCGTGAATTGACTGTTCCCATTCCGTTGCTTCTTTAATCTTTGACTTTTGGGGTAACTTCAAGGTAGCACCGCACAGGATGACAGTGGAGTATTCTACTTGCCTAAACTCTCCCGTTTTCCCACGCAAGACTCGCTGAGATATTTTTTTTTTTGGGCATCGGTGCCTGGTGAAGTTCCATTTCTGCGTTCTGGACACGCAAACACACTATCACAAACACACACACACACACACACACACACGCGTACACACGCGTACACAGACGAGCCTTTTGGATATTCCAAGACGTTCCTTAAAGCACAATAGTGAATGTGAAGAGAAGAAATGTTGTTTACATTCCTGAACTTGTTGCGTGCCAAGCAAACCTGATGTGTATATACGGATACCTGTTACTTTTTTCCTTTGCTTTTTATTACTACTCCAGTTGGGAAAAAAAACCAAATGATTTATTTTCTAAAAAAAAAAAATATATATATATAAATGTATAAGAATATGTGTGACAGGAAGGACTTCAAAGCAACCAGCAAGTGCATGATCAGAACCACCAGTGGACATTTTTTCCTATCTGCATTAGGTTAATATGCGGAGCCTTTTTACTTTGGTAGTTTCCAGCAATGTTCTTGGATCAGTTTGCCAAGTTAATAAATTTCAATTAACAACTGATTTTAACGTGGACCAAGATGATCATTCCCTCATGTTAGCTTCTACAAGGTGAGACTGCTAAGCTAAAGTAAAACTGCCTAACGACACACAACGTTTGGTGGTTTGGAGGTTGCAGCTGGCTGCTGGCAACGCGGTTTGGTTTGTAAACGTTTACTTGTGCAGATCTAATAACAACACCACAAAAAAAAAAAAGGCTGTCTTTCAGTGCTGTGATGCATTTCTGATTGCCGACGGGATGGAGATTAATAAACATTTGAACCGTTCATCAGTTCGTTCCATCCCTGACAAAAAATAAAAACGATAAAAACACAATGTCTGCTGTGTGGTGTCAAAGTGTCAATGTATGTATGCATAGTTAACATACAAATGCCGTTTAGCTTAATGCTAACTAACGCCTTATACAAGCTAACCAATGTCATAGTACTCACATCGCACATTCTTTATCTTCTACAACGAACCACTAATACAGTATTACTGGGGCTAACTCAGCAATTGTGACCATCTCCTTCATGTTTGTCTGCTTTGTACTGAACGATCCCATTCAAGTTTCGTTGGCCTGTTTACTTGTTGCTAGGCAGAATCCGTCGATCCACCCTTTGGCCAATGACAAAATTGCCACATGCATAGAACAAACTCAAACTTGAAATTTTCCGTCAATTCCAATTTGCCTGATTCATTGTTGCTAGGCAGATTTCGTGGGATAATAAACAGCCATTGAGGCAATTTCAACGTGCTTCTCACAGGGTAAAACGCGTTTCTTATAAAAGTGTCAATTTTGAACAATATAACCGGTTCCACTTTGTTTTTTAATCAGTTCTTTGTATCAATGTGATCCTTTTAGGCTTTTATTGCTCCTTTTCATCAAGGCCACGGCTCTCTGGTGCTGCTTCTTAAGAGGTTTTTGATGACGTGTGAGCAATAAAATATCTTTCTTGTTTGGTTTTTATGGCCAACGTGAAGCTTGTGCAAGTGATGTCAGCAAGTCATGATAACGGCCCTCTGTCAGTATTTTATTTAAAACGGAGCTTTTTAAAATGCCTCTGTCTGGATTTTTTTTTTTTCCTTCTGATTTCAGGTTGTTTTGTTTTTTTTTGTTTATTTGGCCTTATGCAACTAAATAAAAAGGGGAAACTGCAGAGAATTTTCTCCTCCATTATGACAAGTTATTAAAACGTTTATTGTATACAACATCATTTTGTATTTACATTAGTAAATATTTTATATCTTTCATGAAGGAAAAGTGAAGAAATGGCTAATTGCTACAATCTAAAGCAGTCCATATATAGGTTGAATAACCTTCCACTCAACATAACTCAACACACAATCATGAACTCATTCACTGCCATTGACGACTATAGACGTCAAAAATTCATGTGAACTATTTCTATTAGTTAAACATTTTTTTTCATTTAATTTTTTTTATTGTACATTTATAACAGATGTAAAATTATCATGTGATTAATTACAATTAAACACCCCTTAGTTTTTATATATATTTTTAATTGTAATTAATCACATGACTTCACTTGTTAACTAACGATTAATCACAAATTTTATATCTGTTCTAAATTCACAATATTTTTTTCTCGGTTTTCATACTCTTGTTAGCAAAAGTGGAAAAATATGTTAAACTAATAGAAATAGTTCAAATAAATTTTTGACGTCGATAGCCGTCAATGGCAGTGAATGAGTTAATGTCTAAAACCCTGGCAACAAAAGTGACTTGGGCCTAAATATCCATTTTGCCTCCACTAGTGTGGCTGGGGAGCAGGTGTTTTAAATTAGCTACTCATTTCACATAATTCACTTTTGTACTTAAATTCAAGGAGTTGAATCAGTACTTCTACTTTGACCAGGGTCTTTTTTTTGTTTTACCATTAGTACTTTTGCCAGATCGGTCTTGCCCTGAGGCATTCCGTCGGGCCTGCTGCTGTTTGTCAAGTGAGTGGCAGTGGCACTCGCTCGTTACAGTGCCGCACCATTCGTGGCTTTTCTCCGGGAATCATTCATGCTCCGCTCATCTCTAAACGTGTTGCGAGCGAGTAAAAGCGAGCGCTCTTGTGCAGCACTTAAGAGCCCTGCCGGCGGCTCCAGCGCTGTCATGATCCCAAGGATGACGACGCTCGCAGAGGTGGTCTCCAGGCAGGAAAAACAGCCGCTATTGTCCTTGAAATGTCTGACCAATGGAAATCATTCATCGTAAAATGAAATCCCTGCCAGCCCTAACAGATAACATGGATATTTCACATCTACAGCAGTCAGGCAATGAAAGGTTGTTAAAAAAGAGGACAAAAAGCTATAGCATCATCATTAAAGACAAACAGCCCCAAAAGTCAAATACATGTCAAGTGCCCCAAAAGTCAAACACATTCATATATCAAACGCCACAAAATTCAGATATCTCAAAAGTCAAACTCCCTAAAAGTCACACGCTTCAAATTCTCAAAATTCCATCGCCTCAAAGCGCAAACACCTTAGAAGTTACACACTCCAAATGTCAAATGCGCTAAAAGTCAAACGCTCCAAAAGTAGAACACCTCTAGTCACGCACCCCAAATGTGAAACGCTTCAAAAGTCGAACGTCACAAAATGTCATCGCCCAAAAAGTCAAACACCTCAGTATTCCAGCGCCTTGAAACTCAAACACATCAAAACTCAAATGCCTCAAAAGTCAAAACACCTTAAAGGGAAATAATTCAAAAGCCAAAGAACTCAAACACTTCCAGGTCAAACTTTACAAAAGTTGAACATTAAAAAAAAATACATCACTTCGAAAGTCAAACGCATCAAAATTAAAATGTCTCAATAGTTTCAACTTTCAGCACCAAGTCAAATATTTCAAAAGCCAAACAACTTAAGTCAAACGTCTCTAAGTCGAAAAATTCCAAAAGTCAAACATAAATTTAAAAAAATTTGTCACCCCGTCAGACATCTCAATATTGCCTCACCCCAAAACTCAAACACCTCAAAAGTCAAATGCCCCAAAAGTCAAACACCTCCAAGATCAAACACCCCAAAAGTCAAATACTTGAAAAGTAAAATAATTCAAACGTTAAACACATCAAAACTTTGTCCAACTCCTCAAGTCAAATACACCAAATAACTCAAGTCAAACGCCTTAAAACTCAAATACCTCAAAAGTCCAACACCCCAAAAGTCAAACACTCCAAAAGAGATAAACCTGAAAAGGCAGCCTTTAATATCCTATTTGGACACCAGCCAAAACAAACATAAAACAAACAGTGTTGCCTGTTTTCTTCCTAGCGTTTTTATAGCACTTCATATCTCAATATCTTAAAAGTGCCCCGAAACTCAAAGACTCCAAAACTCAAATGCCTCAAAAGTCAAAACACCTTAAAATGAAATAATTCAAAAGCCAAACAACTCAATGCTTCCAGGTCAAACCTTCCAAAAGTCTAAAAAATATATATATCACCTCAAAAGTCAAGTGTCTCAAAAGTTTCAACACCAAGTCAAATAATTCAAAAGCCAAACAAACGTAAGTCAAATGCCTCGAAGTCAAACATTCCAAATATCAAGCATTTAAAAAAATCAAGTATTCAATCACCTCAAAAGTCAAATGCCTCAAAAGTCTGATGCCCCAAAAACCAAACAACTCCAAGGTCAAACACCCCAGAAGTCAAACACCTCAAAATTCCATTGCCCCAAAGCTCAAGCATCCAAAAAGTCCACACCTCAAAGGTCAAACACCGCCAACATCAAACAAGTCAAATGCCTCAAAATTCAAATACCTCAAAAGTCCAACACCCCAAAAGTCAAACACTCCAAAAGACATACACCTCAAAAGGCAGCATTTCAAATCCCATTTGGACACCAGCCAAACAAACATAAAACAAGCACAGCATTGCTTGTTTTCTTCCTAGCGTTTTTATAGCACTTCATATCTCAATATCTTAAAAGCACATCTCAAATCCATCAAAGGACAAAAATGCGTCTGGAGCAGGATGGGAGAGCTATTAGTTTTCAAGGTCCAGACGCATATCGATTATGAAATATTATCAAAGATGAGATCATAGACAAGAAATACAGTGATGTCATATGTTAGCGTTGAGATAGCAGATGTTGGTGAGACAAAATGGTTCGTTCAAGTGTTTGAACATGCAATAAATTTCTCTGGTCAGATTTACAGTAAACTTCAACCGGGGCTAACAAACAGCGAGAAGCAAATGCTGTGCTTCTTATTTGGACTCTTACGTGAGAGAGTCGTCATTTCCTTCAAGAAATACTTCCTTTATTGGTTTTGTTTATTAACTCATTCACTGCCTTTGACGGCTATAGCTGTCAAAAATTCATTTGTACTATTTCTATTAGTTTAACATTTTTCCCACTTTTGTTAACAAGAGCATGAAAACCTAGATTTTTTTGTATTGTATTAGAACAGATATAAAATTTGTGATAAATTGTGAGTTAACTAGTGAAGTCATGCGATTAATTATGATTAAAAATGGTAAACACCCCTAATTTTTAATAATCTTTTTTTTTTAAATAAAGATAAAACATTTGAAAAAAATAATGACAATTATTTTTTGCATTTATTTTGTTTTTTTTTGAAGAAAATATTAAAAATGAGGGGTGTCAGGTGATTACATTTTTTTTATCGTAATTAATCGCATGACTTTACTAGTTAACTCACGATTAATCCCAAATTTGATACCTGTTCTAAATGTGAAAAAAATAAAAATAAAATTCGAGGTTTTCATACTTTTGTTAACCAAAGTGGAAAAAAATGTTAAACTAATAGGAGTAGTTTAAATGAATTTATGACGTCTATAGCCGTCAATGGCAGCGAATGAGTTAAAAAATACATGGCAAGAGAGGAGCAAAAAATAATTGCTTAAATAAATCACAATCTCAATATTGAGGGGGGGGATACAAATCAAACTTGTTTATTAGTTCAAAATCGTTCAGCACTCGTTTTCTTGGCTGGATTATTGAACTCCGAATAGCAACAAAAGTTCAGAAAGAAGGAATTGAAATCGAGGTTAAACCTGGTGATTTTCGACGTCTACATAGTTGGGTCTGGAAATCTACCGCCAAAGTCGTCGTCGTTCTCGCTGGGTCAGACTCATCGGGTAAGTTGATCACCTCTCTTCTATCTTTACCTGATTGTTTGTACTGGCACATTCCAAATAATATAACATCAAACCGGTAACATTTCGTGTTAAGCAACTTCCCCATTTGAAAAATTGCATTGGTTTATGCTTGTGCAGGGATTGAAGTGAGGTCAGATTCAAATCTTGTTAGCTGAATCAGCAACATTGTATTCTGCATCTTTCAATGAGTGTTTTCCACACAAAAAAAAAAATACGAGTGTGTTTGAGGAGGCACAATAATTGCTTGTTGTTTCCGCTGACCACGTTATTCTCTCAGTTTGGAGCCTGCCCGCTAAATGTTAAAGGCGACTTCTCTTTCTGCCAGCTCATGTGGACGTTTTCTTGTCCGACACGCTCGTGCAAAGGAGAAAAAGGTTTGACTAATTAACTCATTCACTGCCATTGACGGCTATTGACGTCAAAAAATTATTTCAACTATTTCTGTTAGTTTAACATTTTTTCCACTTTTGTTAATAAGAGTATGAAAACCTAGGATTACAGATATAAAATTTATTATTAATCGTGAGTTAACTTCTGAAGTTATGCGATTATTTACAATTAAAAATTTAAATTGCCTGACACAATAAAAAAAAAAAGATTATTCAAAAATTAGTAGCGAAGTTATGCGATTATTAACAATTAAAATTTTAAATTGCCTGACACAATTTAAAAAAAAAAGATTATTCAAAAATTAGTAGCGTAGGGCGATAATAAAAAGAAGTAATTGTATGACTCACGAGTTAACTCACGATTAATCACAAATTTTCTATCTGTTCTAAATGTACAATAAAAAAAAATATAGGTTTTCATACTCTTAACAAAAAAACAATAATAGAAATAGTTCAAATATATTAATATTTGACGTCTATAACCATCAATGGCAGGGAATGAGTTAAGTGGGCACAGGAAAAGAAGAAAGCTTCCTTTCTGAGCTACTAGGAAGTATGTAGGAAGTGATCTGATTCTAGTGTTTGCACAACAGGGCAGGCCAAATAACTTCATTTTGTATAGCACCTTTCAAACAATGTGGCTGTCAGTTAAGAAATTCATTCATTCATTCAAATATTTTCATTAGAATACACAGAACTGTGGAAAATATTAAGCGATTTTTCCAAGTCAAATCTCCTCAAAAGAAAAAGTGCAATATAGTGTTTCTTAACCCAGCCCGGGATTGAGCGCAGGAAGGTGGACTATTAAATGGTGCACTGCTGACATCTGGTGGTCGAGCGGGACTACTGCAAATGTAGCACCAATTGTGAAGGAGGGGGTTTGAGTCATACTGAGATGTGTGTGCAAATGTAAAAATATATTGTAACTGTGTTGTATTTTTTTTTAAACGGTGTAAAAATGCCTGGGAATTTGTGCCCAATGAATTGATCTAATAAAGTTGACAGACTTGATAAAAAAAAAATGGTGGTAAGATTGAATAGATTAAGATATAAATGAAATGAGAACGATTGAAATAAAATGTGGGGAACATTTTTTTGTAAGAAATTATGTTAATATTTTTTAAATTGTGGAAATATGAGATTGTGTACCTCATGAACTGACTTAATAAAGCTTATTGCACATAATCAAGAATTTATTTGGATATTTTTGTGGAATAATTAAATTTAAGTTAGTTAAATGTCTTAATGAAATGTAAAATAATGTATTATTGACTACTAACCTGAAAGTATAGAGTAAATACGATTAATAATTCAACAAATGTATTCATTTTTTTATTTATGTATATTTTTAAACGGTAATAACATTTATATTATTCAAAATATTTATAAAAATATTTACATTTTAATGATAATATAATATAATATCTATTCTATTTCCTGACTAATTTCTTATATTGGATTGACTTTGTATTCGTTTCCGTTTGCGTTGCAATTGCATATGTTGACAACTAGATGGCAAGTTGTGCACGTGGAATGATTACCTGTATTTCCCCGCTACATCCCTATGGCAGCCCCCCCCCCTCTCTCTCTTCCCACCCCTTCCCTCTCCTCTCCTCTCCTCTCCCTCCCTAAGGCGGCTCATAAGTTTTCAATCTAATCATGTTTCTATTCAGCCGGGATCTGATAGCACCTGCCGTTTTCCCACAATTCACTGCATGATGAACATATGGCACTTTATTAAAAATAAAAAAACAAACAAAAGAAGATTAGATGTAAAAAAAATAATAATAAAAACAACTAACAAAAGTGATGAGCTTAAAAGTTGGATCTTTTACTGCAGTATTACATTTAGAACTGCAGCTTTTAATTATTATTATTTTTTTTTTAGATTAGTCTTGATTATTCCATTGATTAATTGAGTAATCCGATTTTTTTCCCCCCCCAACACAAAATACAACTACAAAGTACATAATGTGTGGCTAGTATTTTGTCCCTTCACATTCTTAAGCATCGGTGACTTTCAGCGGGTGTGGCCTAGTTTGGTGAGTGCCGTGTGCGCCAGAGAATACGATTTTACTTGACCCCCACCTTACTGCTGAATCAGCATTTTACCAAATGAAGGAAACTAGGGAGCCACCGCTGCCCGTCAAGGCGTCTGAATTTGAGGCAGTTGACCAGCCCGTCATTCACTAGCTCACTAAACCTGGAGATGATAGCTCCAACAAGCCGCCAAACACGTCTGTCTTCATTCATTAGCTGCCTCTCATCACCATCAGGCCTCCTGATTTAATGAGGCACACACACACACACGCACACACGCACGCACACACGCACACACACACACACACACACACACACACACACACACACACACACACACACACACACACACACACACACACACACACACACACACACTATTAAGACTATTAAACGGACACATCTGTTTTTCATTAGCAGCTAAAGTCACCTCGACGCTGCCGTGTTAATGGAGCGAGCCAAGCCTGATGAACAATGCGCTAAACAGCACGTTGATGGAGGGAGGGAGGAAGGATGAAAGTCATACCTGCGTTCACCTCATGAAGGTGGACTTACTCATGCTACTCTAGTCTAAACGTGCTTGGGCTCATTTGACACCTAAAGTCCAGTACGTTTTGATAATATGACGGATAAATAACAGTAAGCTACGTAGTCGAGATTGGTATACAGTAAACCCCTTCAATCGTGTGTTCCAGGTTATTTTATATTTTATATTTTATATTTTATATTTTATATTTTATATTTTATATTTTATATTTTATATTTTATATTTATTTATTTATTTATTTAACCAAGAACTCAATTTTGGTCTAACTTTCCAGTGCTAGATATTGGGTGCATTGTAATTCCACTGTCCACCACCAAATGGCATTCCGCTTATTTACTTGGAGACGGCGTTAATTTGAAAGAAGAAGAATGAACCCGGAAGTGGTGTATTTCAACAGAGCCGAGTTTTCGTTTGGAATTTGCCAAATGTTATCCACTGTAATCCATCTTTTTAATCTTACAGAAAGCAACAACTGTAAGTTAATTTTTTTAATGTACATTTTTGGGCATGATTATTGATGTATATTGTGAGATACGTTTGTTAGTTCGGAAAAACGAGATATGTTTACTGCAAACGTACACAAACTCAGACTGTTGCTCTCTCTTTCAATATTTTATGTGTTTAAATGTTTGTATTATTCTAAAAGTGTGTTTAACATACTTGATGAATTCAATCAGTGGCAGTAAATCCAGTTTTGACTTTACTTTCAATGGCAGTGAATAAGTTCAAGAACCTAGATTGTCAAACACAAAGTTTTTTAATGTGATTGTTCCATGCCATTTATTTATCGTGACCTCAACTAGGCGTACTTGAAATAAACTAAATAATCCAGAGTAAAAAAAGAAAAAACAAACATACATGTCCTATAATAGCGGCTCTATGCTGTTTTGCGTTTGCAAGTGTTAGTGGACTTTAAAAAGGCAAAATGGCTTGTTTAAATACACAACATGTCGTCGTGTAGTTATTTGTTTTAGATCAAGTTAAAAAAAAAAAAGTCCACAGTAACCTCAGTCATGCATGAGCGCATTTAAGTGTGCTAATTAATGCGATGGCTCCAGTGGTTCATGAAAACCACCACCTTTCACAATAGAAATAAACACAACAACTAGAAATAATCCACAGAGTCCAATAAAAGTCAAATTCACATTGCTCGCTCAGCCCTAAAAACTCACCGCTTGCATTTGTGTGCACAAATAAGCATCGGGCATCATTTCGCTCATGCAGTACCCTCACTGGGCCGTTCTGCTGTGTGAGCTGGAAAATAAGGAACTCCCACGACGCCTGAACTCACCACCGCAGGGACCATGACAGGCAGTTTTGTGTGTTTATGTGTGTGTTTGCGCACAATAGATGAAATATTTACTTCCGTTTTCCCAAAATTAATCATAATGCTAACCTTATGCTACTAATATGAAGCAGAATTTCTCACCTTAGCGCAAACAAGTGTAGCAAGCTAAACTAGCAAGGCTAGGTACAAGTAATATGCTTGAATTGATGATGTTGTTTACTTGTTAACGAAATAAAAAGTACCTCCTGCCTGCAGGCTTGGTTACTATCTTGCGCGCCTTGCCAGCTAAGCTAAGCAGCCTAGCAATAAGTTCAAACAAAACTTAAAATAGTGTAACTAATAAAGTCTAAGGTGAGTTGACGTTTAGAATATCTTCCGGCCTGCTAACTACATATCTACCCATCTCCCTACTTAACAACGACCAACTCATTACCCAACCTAGAGACCAACTGAACGACCGACCTACCTAGCTACCATATCAACTTACTTACGTATGAACTTTCACTACTTCCAATCGATATTGCTATATTTTCATTTTCATGTTCACCATAGCACCTGAAGGTCGTGTCCTTTACACGGTGTAATTAATATTATTAACACTTCAGAGTCCCAAAAGAGCAGTCATCCAGGTAGTGCTGAGTTTGTACAATGCTAATACCCAGGCTAATAGCGGCTGGCACCTGGAGCTAACGCCAAGCTAATAGCGGCGGTGAGGGACAGGGCTGGGCCGCTGGCGCCACCGTAGGGACGTGCCCAATATCCTTGTTGGCCTTGGAGGAGGCCCCTCGCTTCCCAGCTTGTAATTAGTAGCCAGTGACAACAGAAATGCTAATAATTAACCAAAACAAGTTATTCCCCTTGTGCTATGCTCTATTAATATTTATGTATTTTTGTTGTTGTCGTTGCAAATCAGTACCATGTATGAACTGATGACTGAGCCAAGATGGTCGCAAGAGGTTTTTCATACAGTAAAAACGGATGTAACAGGAATTTGGCTTTAGCTTATAATGGGATAGCATTCTGTTGCTATCTACGTAACCCATGTTTGCACTGTAGCATGTTGTTGCCAGTCAGCTATCGTATTTAGCTTTGTGTATTTTGCTACCAAGTATGAATAGTGATGTACAATCGTAGAGATGTAATATTGGCATTTTTTTCCCTTGTGGTACATATCCCCAGCTACAGTATTGAAAAACTCACATATTTACATTATAAACATTTAGGGAGGCAACAATTACATTTACTACAGTTTTCTGGACCAGGATTTTCCAACCCTGTTCGCAGTATTTGTATACAGTTGAAGCTCCATTCATCATTTACCATTTATCACAAAAAAATCTGAAGTATTGAGACTGAATATACTTTTTATTCTACGTTTTACCCTTCCAACATGCTTAGAACACATTTAAATAAATGTATTAAGACCCACTTTTAAAGTCTTAGCACCTGTTCTTTCTGTCTTGATGTGAAACGTCACTTTGACAACATTAAATGAAGACAGTTGCTCGTATAGTTGTCCTAATAAGAGGTCAAGTGTGCTTGTTTCAAGCAAACAGAACATACAGCCATCCACAATTATATATAATCTACACGAATGAATATTGATCTTAAGCCTTCTTTGCCTCTACTTTTATTAGAATACTCATATAACTGAGTCATTTTAGCAATGTAGCGCCCTCATGCTATCCAGCTAATGAGTGACTCTTAGCAAAGTAGCATAATGTTTTAGTATTGTGTGTCTGGTTTCCTACTAGTATGGAGGCACCTGGCGAAAAAGGCCGCTTGTGTATGTGTGCGCTAGGTAGGTATTAGCGCTGACAGAACGCGTTACTAATTGCTAATTGTGTGTCTCATTAGTGTTGGGGTGACAGGTGCTGCGAGCATGTCGTGCCTCCGTTGCGCCGCTTCTCCCAAGAGTTTCCTACTTTCCCTCGGCGGCTGATGCTACCGAAGCTCAAGCTTAATGGTCCCCTCGGGAGGGTCCCGGTGGGGCCCGCATTTTGGATACTGTGTTACAGCAACAAGCACGGGATAACTCCCCTGACTGGTAAGATGTCTTTGTTTGCACTTTGTTTGTTTATTTGTCGTCCACTGTGGGTCTTGAGTGTGTGTGTTGATTTTGGAGAGACAAATACTGTAGATGGAACATGATTTTTATAGACATGCTCAGCCATCTAAACTAATAGCTAGTAATGTTATGTCACATATATGTCACTAGCCTACTTACCCTCTACCTATTCGCCTAGCAATCTACTCACCTAGATATCTCCCTACTACGTTACTGCATTTTTTCCCCTCAATATTGCGATTGCAATTCTTTTCTCAAGTCTATCTATCTAGCTAACTAGCTACATAGCTAAATAGCTATCTAGCTACATAGCTATCTACCTACATAGCTAGCTATACAGTATAGCTATCTAGATAGCTATCTAGCTATTCATCCATCTTAAGTAGGTAGGTATGACGTAGTATATACTGTCTACCTACTAGAATCCACTGACTTTCTTACCTTGCTATTGAAGAGGAATTTAGAATTATTATGTCCTCTTTGCGTGTTCCAAAAATGAAGATAGATTTAATGTAAGAAAAATACACCTTTGCAAAAATGATTTAATAAAAAACAGAGAATCTCTGGACAATTAACTGCCTCTAATCATCACTTAAACAGGTGGGATTCAGAGCGTCAAATGTAGCTCTTCCGCGTGCACAACGGTTTCTTATAGTTAAAAAGACCTCCTCTCTTTCATTTGTAGACAAAACATACTCTCTGGTACTTTTCCGTGAGCGATGGCGAAAACAGAGTCAGGTGTGGGTGTTCAAAACAGATTCTGTTCTCAAGGACCAAATGTGTTTTCGTACAAAGCGCTGAGAAGGAACTTTTTTAGACTAAATAGTATGACCCAGTTTAAGGTCAGATTATACCGAAATCAACACCATCTGCTCTGCACAGGACACAAAACATTTCGACAAGGTTAATATAAAGAATTAAAATGTTAATAATGTGTAACAATAAATAAAATAAAATGAAGTATTAAAAATGTTATAATATCTATCACTATCTACCTATTTACTTGTTAACAATGACCCACCCAAACACCGACCTACCTAAATAGAAAAATAGGCCTGCTTGAAAAATACACTCTACGTGTTTTTGTGACAGTGTCAATCAAAAGTGAGCATTATTATCATCGTAAATATATATGTCTCTCTCGCTCTCGCTCTCGCTCGCACACGCACACGCACAGAATCCTCATCATCTTCATCGTGGTCTAATTGGATTACACCAGTAAGTGTGTGTTCTGAGTGTGTGTGTGTTCCGGTAATTGAGTCGGCCCTGTTGGTCAGTAGGGAATTGAAGTGTTAAATCCAATTCCGGATTGGTAGCTCTCGTTTAGAGTGTGTGTAGCGTGAGTAGCGACCATATGTCACTTGTTCTGCCAGTGTGAATATGGATGAGACACCCGAAGTGGAGGTATCGGCGTACGCGCGGCTATCACTTGACGCTCATTTGTCTGCATTGAGCAAGTGGGGTGGCCAGCACAAAGTGAGAGTTGAGACCTAATGAAGATGAAAGTGACTCCGTAGGGGTTGGACTCTTTATTCCTGCTTGTTTTTTTAACCCCAGCACCATATGTGCTGATGCTAAATGCCACTTAGATACAGTACTTGGCTAGTTAGGAGGCGAGTGTAGGCCTTTATGATAGTAGACTTTTGCACACACAGACCCCACAAAAGGGACAGCCTCAGATAAATAACAGATGACACAACCAGATACGTAGCACCAACGTTTGGTCCTTACCCCAACCTAACTAGTGTCTGATCTCAACCTTAAACAGTGCCCTAATCAGTGTCTAACTACTATACCTACTAGGGGTGTGCCAAAAAAAATAGATTCTCATTTAGTACAATTCAGAATCGATTTTAAATGTCCCAAAATCGATTTTATTAAAATTATTTTATACCGTCTTGCCTTTGCCTGTGTGTGCGCCTTTATTTGGAGCGCTGTTCATGTTGTATCCGGTTTGGCCACTGAGGGGCGGTGTGGTTCCACGGGGTCTATTACACTGTTAAGTTGTAGCCACATTAGAGAGTAGAAGGGAAAAAGTCACGAGCAAGTTATTCCAATAAAAGTTTTTATTCAGCGTGGAGACGTTCTTTTGAGTGATAAAAGTGCCATGAGTAGCTCGCTAATTAGCATTAGCGAGTCAGACTGGAGTAGATCATTACAATTCCTTGTAGATCTATAGATTGAAGCAAAAATGGGGAGTTCTTACTCCATGTTGGATAAAATTTTTGACTCAACGTGCTGGGTCAAATCCTAAACCCAATGCGCTAGGTACAAATTAAGCAGCATTAACTAGGTTCCTTTTCACCCAACTTTGTTGGGTTACTTTCAACTCATCAGTTTTAAGAGTCTACCTAAATACCCAACCCAATGTGCTGGGAATAACTAGCCCAGCATTGGCTTGGTCCATTTTAGATCCAGCACTGGTTCAGTGATGTCATCCAATTTGGGTTACTTTTAATTCCGGCAGTTGCTACCAACCACTTACCTCCCATTTACTTTTGGCCTTTTAATGGATTCCTGTGAGTCTTACAGTTCCCTTGGTGATGACATGAAGTACTGTGTAACCCTCATGATGATGATGATCATCATTATCATCATGATCTTCGTGTCTAATCTCGCAAACTTAGTCGTCAATATCCTCACTCCAAGACGTCGCACAGATAAATCTCTGCGTGTCGCTAATGAAGTGCGCTTAACAATAAAGCATGCGACCAATGACAAGTCGCTGACAAACGCCACCAAGAGCAAGAAGAAGAAAAAGTTCCGCAGGCCATCCAATCAATCAAGGCACGCCAGAGCCCAGATCAATCAAGGCGTGAAGAGGGAGGAGAAGGAAGCGTCTATTGTCACTTTTATTGAAAAATCACTCATCTTCTTCCTCTTCCTCCCCCACCGCCAGCACTGGAGGGCGTTTGAGAAGAGCAATGGGAGAAAGAGGAAGGCGGAGGAAGAGTGATCACCATCGAGGGAGGGCAGGGCTCCGTCTTTAATGTTCGCGTACACCCTTTGACATCCAGACAAAAAGTCTGATGATGTCCCACCAGAATCGCCCAGCCAATTCAAAACTCATCAAAATTTGACATAATAATAATAATAATAAATCAAGTGTAAATTAAGTTTGAAATTTACGTTCAAAAGTAAATTTGAAAAAATATGGACCAAATACAAGTGACTGTTTTCTATTACTAATTTAATTTCATTCAAAACATTAATAATAATAAAAAATCGACCAGTGATTACATTATACACAATGAAATCTAAGGTGATTTACATGGGGGGAAAAACCCCTGACCATGTCATACACAACAAATTATAATTGATTTTAAATTAAAGAAATACTGACCGTTACACACTGATGCAACTATTTCTAATTTGATTTAAATAAAATTGCTGGCCGCATAATAGACTGATATTATATAATAATGCAGATATAGATATAGTCATTTAATTTAATTGAAGATAATTATTAGGCTAGTAATGTTAATGGAAAAAAAGGATCAGATTATACATTAGTTATTTGTATTTAAAATTTCAAAAATCCTGAGCATATTTTGTTCGCTTGATTTCTTGTAAATACAAAAAAGTAAAAATTATTAACTACTTGAATTTCATTAAATAGATTTTTTTTTTTTTATCACAAATATGGTCTGTATTCCCCACATCAGACTTGTTTAGTGTGTAATGTGAGTGTCACATTTGAACTCCCACACTGTCCACACGCATTAAAACCACGGACGCTTGCAGCCATTAGGTGGCGCACTTCTCTCATTGTACAGCCTTGCGACCTCAAGAAGGAGGTGAGAAGACAAACGGCCTTAATGAAGTAAAAAAAAAAATACAAAAAAAATTTTTTTTCTTCTCTCTTTTTGTTATCGTGAAAAATAAAATGCAACATCTGTTGTAAATACATTTGGATACATTAGTGTGTCCTCTGAGGGCTGCGTGCAAATCACAGGCACGGAGTGAACTATCCCTGTTGTGTGTGTGTGTGTGTGTGTGTGTGTGTGCGTGTGTGTGTGTGTGTGTGTGTGTGTTTTTGCAACATTTTGAAGACAATTAAAAGTGACGACTTTTTCAAAGGACGTGTTGTTGTCAATATCAAATGGTCATTAGTGCAAACTATTCGTACCTGCACCTTATAGTTAATATGCAAGTAGATTACTCTACTGTTGAGGGTGGTGGGCCGCGGGTTCGAGCGCTGGAAGTAAGTCGCGTTCACTATGTGTAAACATCAAGTAAGTAGTCCCAATTTACTGTGGCAAAAAATCAAGCAAGTCCCCACAAAGTTGAATCAATTGGATTATTTGGGTTAAAGTAAGTTATGTCATTCACAATCACAAAAGTTTCCGTATTGTGAATGACTTTATTGTAGCTTTCGGTGCGCTAAACTGTCAAGCTTACTTGCAACAGATATAAAAAGTCTACACACCCTTATTCAAATGCCTTTTTTTTTTGTGGTATCGAAGAAAGGAGACCAAGATGAAAAATTTAAAAACCTTTTCTAACATTAATTTAACCAAAAATCTGTACACTCAATTCAAGGAAATGTTTTCATTAGGGGAAGTAAAATTAAACTAAAAATAGTGTAGCAATACCAATGACATAAAGTTCTGTTTATTATGAATATAATGACAGTCTATGCCTCATTTGATCATAGATGCACACAAAAATCACCAAACTCAAATCTGCGCATTCCCTATGCTTTCTGATTTCAGTCGTGACCTCATTTTCCGATCATTTTCTCCATCCTCCTCCCCTTCCTCCTCCTCCTCCTCCTCCTCCTCGGGTGGAGACGCTCACAATTAAGGACCACGCTCGGGGGGCTTTACGGTCACAAGAGCAGATGTTTTTTTTGTCATTTTTACCTTCATAAACTGCGTGAAATGACAGCTCCAGCCCCCTTCCTCCTCTTCATCAATGTGCACGATACAGCAGACATCACAAACATGTGTCTGTGTGACACATTTAGCACTACACTTTGTGATTTAGCACCAAATTAATAACGTTTTCATTGTCAAAATGGAAAACAAGCGTTACCTTCTTTAGTGCCAAACGTAGTGCATGAAGTAGAGCTGGGAAAAAATCAAGTCAACTTCAAAAATATGTAGATGTAAAATGTTTTACCCGAAACTCCATCAGCAGCATGTACCTATGAAGACAAATATGAAGAAAAAAATTATAAAATAATTACATATTTTTTCCGAATACATTTTAATGGGCATCAATTGTACGCAGATTTTTGCTATTCGTGGGCCACGCGCGATAGATTTATCGATTTACCGCCTCACACACTTTAAACACATATAAACTTATTAAAACACACAAACTTCTTAAAACTCACTTTAACTCTCATTCTATGGCTGTCAACAAATGGGAGACTTTCATGAAGCATTATTTTGAGGCTAAAAGAAGATTCGTAAGTCACAATACACAAACAAAATGAATTCTTGTTTTGAACAGATAATTGACAAAGTAAAAGTTTGCTTAGTAATTTAGTAAATTTGACATAACCCCCCCCCAAAATCATTACTTTTTTAAATGAATTGACAGTCATTAAAAAGAAATGTTGCGTTTAAAAGTATATTTTCACTGCAGCGAGTCTAGTAATTTAAATTTGACATGAAACTATTTTTACTTTTGTGTTAATGAACCAAATGTCTAAAACGATTTGAAACATTTGAAAATGATTGTTTCAACCTTATTTAGTCATGATATATAATTGACCAAACTTCTGTGCAATTTTTTGAGGCATATTTGTCCCCAAAAATGTCCCAACTTGCGCTACCATGATTATTTTCACTTCAGCAAGTTTGATCAAGTAAATTCGACAATAAACTGCCGTTACTTTGTATTAATATATCAAATGTAAACAACCTTGGAAAACAAATGTTTCGTTTTGAAAGATGATTGACAATAAAATTATATTTTCACTGCAAAGTAGTTTTAACCAATATTCAAATATCAAATACGTTTACTTTGTGTTAATAAACCAAGTTTGTTACACATTTTAAAAATAAATCTTGAAATTTAAACAGATGATTAATGATCTTGATTGATCTTGACCTACCAAAGTCCAAAGTTTTGTGGGACTTTTGAGCCATTTTCCGTAAAATGCTTATATGACAACGGGTGCATTTGACTTTTTTTTTTTAAAGGTGTGCAAGGTCTAAAAAACAAGACACAAACAAGGAGGACCACAGCCACATTGCCCCCACTGCATGTGAAAAGATGGATTTTTTTCCTCATCCCTGTGCCTGCTTCCCTTCTAATTATTCCAATTATCACGGCGCACAGGAAAAAAAAAAAAATCCTGATTAATAACCGGCAGGATATTGTTGTGGCAATTTGCCATATGGCGCCGGTACTTGCACGCCGTCACAATGCCGTCATTAGCGGCGACTAATGTTTGTCAAAGGCGCGCAGCCGTGACGAGCGCTGCTCCCGCTCACCTTGCAACCCCCCCGATGGGAGGCGTGCATCATAAAGGAGGCGGGAGGTTAGTAAAGGGGGACCGGACTGGATTGCTTAGTATTCCTCACGGCTTACCGCCTCAGTGAACGGATCCTTCGGCCCAAGTGGGATGGAAGTAGCACCGGACCTGTGGCTCGTTTTAATGAATAATAAGTGGCATCCTTTGGAAAATGTATGTTATATTTTAAGCAAATGAGTGACAAAAATGTATTTTCACTTTTGTGAACCTACTAATGTCCATATCACACTATGGTTATTTTCTGTTAATGAACTAAGTGTTGGTAACATTGGTTTGTTTTGAGCAGATAATTGATAAAAGTTTTACTTGTCTAGTGAAGCAAGTTTGACATAATACTTTCATTACTTTGTGTTAATGAACCAAGTGGCAACAACCAAAGTAATCGTAATTTTTTAACGCAAATGACTATAGTGTCTTTTCACTATTGCGAATCTAGTAAATTCCCCTAATGTTACTTTGTGTTAACAAACATTGTGTAGACTACACAATTTAGGAAAATGAATGTCATGTTTAGAGCAGATTAACAAATACGTTTTTGACCTACTAGTACTATAGTGACGCAAATTCGACACCACACTATCATTACTTTCTCTTAATGAACAAAGTAACACCAACAAATGATAAAAGTGTCTTTTCACTGATCTGACTCTGTTAAAGTCCTCATCAGACTATGGTTATGGTATGTTGACAGCGTGAAAAGTTATGTTTTGAGCAAATGTTTGGCAAATAAAAGTTTTAGTATTAAGTCTTGGAGCAAATTTATCATCATGTTTTTGTTACTTTGTATTAATGAACAAATGGTGACAATCTTGCCAATAAATGAATGAATAAGTGACCCGTTGATTTAACAAACACATGTATTTTCACTCTATAGGAGGCTTTTGAATGAATTAACCATCAGGGGGTCGTTACTTTGTTTTAATTTACAAATTGTCAGCAGCCTTCAAAAATGAATGTTGATGAACAGATGATTGATGACAAAATCATACTTATATTTTACTGTGGCAAAATAGTAGATGTCGAGCAAATTTGTCATTAGACCATCAATACTGTGTGCTAATGATCCAAGTGGTGACGGCCTTTGAAAATGAGCTTTGTTTTAAGTATTTGGTTGACAAAAGTATATATTCTCTCACTATTAGTCTAGTAATGCAACTACAACATCTTGTTACCATTACTGTATTTTAGTCGACAGCTTTCACACATAAAATGAGCAAACTGAAACAGTACTTTTACTGCGAAGTAACCAGCTTGAACTGATGGTTGGCCGGATGTTGTGAATTTCGCTGCTGGTATCTAGCTGTGGAGTGTCTGAAGCTGATCTATACATAATGGGGCACTCATGTAACGCTGTATGTCAATCACATCAGTCGAATATCGTTATAACCTGGTATGGCAAGTAGCTCCGTGATTGCCACCGCTAATGTACACTCACCCACACATGCAGGCACACGCACACACTTGGGAACATGCAGTCAAAGGAGTCGACTGCGAGTCAAGCGTTTCCCCGGCGAGAGCTCTCTTGTTAAGACCTGTTGGTATTCTCCAGATGGCAATAAAAATGCATGAGCTTCCAGAGCTCATCCACCAGAGAGAAAGACAACAACAAAAACCTCTGAGAGCGAGCGCGAGAGGGGAAAAAAGAGGTAGAGCGTCGCCAAGCCTGTCCTCGGAGGAGCTTCAGATGAGTGCGGATGTGCATCTTGTTATCGCTACCCGTCGACTTAACGCTCCTTCTTCTTCTTGAGAGTAATACTCGAGATGAAATGCAGGATGGATGCCGGAGAGAAAAGTTTGCCGAGCAAGTTGCCGGAAAGTGAGGCGCCCTTGAGTAGGAACACAATGAGAGACAACACAAGAGCGGCACACATTTGATTGACACACTACCCCAGAGGTAGCAATTAAGCAATGTGGTTATTGGGAGGCGACATGGTGGGCTAGTGGTTAGCCTCATACTTACTTAAATCCCGTAGTCAAAAATGTTTATGTTAGGATGACTCGAAACTAGGAATGGGTGAGTACCATTAGGTATCGGGTACTCATGAGCCGCGTTTCCACCGCAGGAACTTCGGGGTAAATTTACGGGGCCAGCCCCGTATGTGCGCGTCTCCACTGCCACATTTACAGGGACGAGCAAAGGTCCTACTCAAGGGTAGGTACTCCGCCGGCCCGATAAACTCCCGATCGAGCTTTGGTGCTGATTGGCTAAAAAGTATTTAGTATAAAATATTATCTTACCTTCATGCGCGACGATGATGCATTCTCGGCTTAAGTCTCTTCCACCAAAACAATTAAAAAAAAATAATCCTTTGTCTATTTTCGTTCCACTCTACTGTTAGCCTTTTCAAATTCTTCATCTAGGCGAAGTCTCCTCTCACTCAAACCATCCATCCACGGCAAGTACAGAAAAAACAGCAACCGCCACAAATTTTTCTCTTTCCTGATTTTTGCGGCGCTGTGCTTGGGTGACGTCACAGAAACCGTCGCAACCCTCGTGTCGATCAAAACTCGTGACTTGCGAGTCAGCTTTTTCAAATTCTTCCTCTAAACGCCGTCTCCTCTCACTCAAACCATCCATCCACGCCAAGTACATACGATAAAAAGCTGAGAAAAACAGCAACCACCTAAAGTTTTTCTCTTTCCTCGTTGTGATTTTCGTCGCGCGGTGCTTGGGTGACGTCACGGGAGAAACCGTCGCACGGCGTTTACGTGTCGATCGAAACTCGTGATGTCGCGAAATGGGCCGTACTCCGCAGTGGAGACACAATCTAAGCAGGCCACTAAATTGTCAATTCGCCAGGCGCATCTCCAACGACACTCCCTATTTTGCATTGGCACGCCCAGATGTGCTGTCTACAAAAATAGAGCCTTTAGGTATCCTTGTAGAAGCCTGACTGATTTCATATTTTATTATTATTAATATTATTATATTTGGCCAGGTCATCATTGTATACGAGACCTTGGTCTCAACTGGTCTGTTACTTAGTTAAGTAAATGTAAAAAAAAAAAAAAAAAAAAAAAAAGATATATTAATAAACAGTTAAATAACATCCAGTTCCATGCATGTAATATGAGTAGATTTTTAAAAAAGCAGAGTGCAGGCAGCCTCATAGATTGCCGGTCTGTGATGTGATGTCAAGAAGGCGTTGATCCGGGCAGAGGAGCCGACGAGGAGGATATGGGGCTTTTCATAGCCGTAATTAAAACAGCCAGATAGATTCGGTAATTGAATAAAAAAAAAAAAAAAATCTGGGATGTAAGCAACATCTGCGCCAGGCGCATAAATCAGCCCAACGAGAGGCTTCAGACGCCATAAAAAGCAGCGTGACGATGACGACGACGAGCTGACGGATGACACTCGGCGACGGATAACATCGGATGTGAATGTGAAACTCGCAACACGCTGATGGAATACTGACAGGCAACAGTCAAAATATACAGGAATGAATGCCACACTAACCAAAAAGGTGGCGCTCTAACCCACTGGACTATATGACTGTATTTTAGCCAATCAGAAAGCAGAAAAAAGTCAACAATGGCTGATATGAAAATTATTATTATATATTTTGGGTGAAGTTATGTTGTCAATTGAAAGCTCATTTCAGCGAGCATCATTTGGCTTTTTCACGGAAAGAACAACCGAGGTTGTTTTAGGTAAAAGAAAAGAACTGTGGTGCCAGGTGTCTCCCCCCCCCCCCCCCCGTACCCTAAAAATGTCCAACACAATATTATTGTAACATTTGATGTTTATATGTGGAAGTATACATTTGTAAAATTTCCAAATCCTAGAGAATGAAAGTGCGTTCAAGTTTTGACATTTCCACTTTTTGGACATTTTCACGTAGGGGTGTGCTCACTTTTGTTGCCAGCGGTTTAGACATTAAAGGCTTTGTGTTGTGTGTGTGTGTGTGTATGCTACGCTGTGTGTATGTGTGTGTGTGTGTGTGTGTATATCCGTCACTAAATCCACCATCTGCTGCCGAGAGCGTGTCGCCGTTCACCATGACCAACGGTGTCATTAGTTGATTGAATAATTAGAGCGGGCGAGCACGTTGGGCCTCTCCACTGCTGCACCGTGTGAGCGACACCAGGCCATGTGACTTTGATGCACTCAAACAGGAGTGGGCGTGTTTTTATTACTTCTTAGTAGCGGTGGAGGACTTGGAGTGATGTTGTCGCTCCTGGGCAAAACATGCACGTTTTATTAATGAGCTTAAAATAGTAAACAAACCTGTGCTTGTTTAGAGGAGTTAGAAAATCCATCCATCCATTTTCTATAGCGCTTGTACTAATTAGGGTCGCGGGCGAGCTGGTACCCATTCCAGCTAGAGTGCACCCTGGACTGGTCGCCAGCCAATCACAAGGTGCATAAAGTATAAACAAACAAGCAATCACCCTCACATTCACACCTATGGACAACTTCGCAAGTGAGAGGGAGCCTATTTCAATAGCTTATTAGGGCCACATATGAATAGTTTTTTCAGGGTGGTGGGGGGGCAATATTCTAAGAAAAAACTTCAATATTTGCGGCATTATAAAGTGTCAAATTTGGTGAAGAGTCTTGCCGTGCTTCTTCAAAGTGTGAATGCTTAATATGATATGGTAAGTCTCTGCTAAAGCAATTACTACCTCCTTACTTGAAAACACGACCGAAAAGTATAATTTAACGAGTTCTTCAACCGTAGGCATTTTCCACTCATGTAGGTAGATGGATTTCTTGCAAGGTGAGTTGGTTTCTCGTAAATTTATGAGTTTCTTTTCGCGCTAATTTGCCACATTATAATGTTGCAAACATTCAAGTTTTTTTCTCATGAATTTGTGAGTTTTTTCTCAGAATATTACCCCCCAACCCCACCATATAAATATATATATATATATATATATATATATATATATATATATATATATATATATATATATATACGTGACATTAACACACTCCATACAGTATGTTAAGCTAAAACTAATAAAAATTCAACTAAAATGAGGCATTCCTAAAAAATAAATAACAACCTATAATATATACGAGACCCAAATGCTCCATATGTTAAAAAAAAAAATAAACTAAATCTAAAACTAATAAAAATTCTACTAAAATGAGGCATTCCTAAAAAATAAAAAATAACAATCCTGCTCTATAAACCGCGAAAAAAAAGAAAAGTCAAATCAAGCCTGTCTGACTAACAACCCTTTACATTTACTTGCGTGTGTTGCAGTGAGTTGGAGTCTTGATTTGGCAAGAGAAGTGGGGTCCACCGTGGCTTGGCCACATTTACAAATATCCACTTACACTTGATCCTCTCAAAACAAACAGAATGCTGAAAGTGAACCAAACGTATCAATGCACTTTTTTTTCTTTTTTTTTTTTAGAGTGGCAGCAAAGGGCATCAATAATAAAAAGTTGTGGTGATGCACCGGATCATCAGCATTAATTGGATAGCGAGGGAGGACCGTTAGGCAGCCTCTGTGGCTGTAAAAAGCCCCAAAATAAATAGTGGCGAGGTGAAACTTGGGAGGAGATGCAGGCTCGTAAATCGCGGCGTAATGACACGCTTAGCCATAAATGACTAAACAAGGGCCCATTAAAGCACGCGTGACTTCTTCCTGATGTCTGTGCAGCAGATGTTAATAATTTCTACAGAAACACACCGACGCTCGGTCACACCGGGGAAAATGTCAAAAAAGGGTCAGCCGAAGTGTTCATTCGACATTCTTGATATCCATTTTAGGTCCATTGTACTAATATATCCTCGTAAGACAAAGAGCGTGCGAGACCTTAAGATGTGTATCAACGATATCAAATAAAGGCTCAAAGTGCTTTCCATACAGCAGAGAGAGAGAGAAAAAATAAGCACATTTTTGTATAATCTCGACGGAAGATAACATCGAGTTATCGGTGGGTTCCGGTCCTGGCGTGACATTATAATCCGCGACATGATGCCATCAACTTTGATCTTCAAGGCAACAACGCTGAGATTTTATCAGTACGTCGTTAGCTTCTGATATGCTAAAATTACATCTTGTTGTTTTCATCATTTGGTTGTTGTTTCTGATATCACAAGATGATCTGTTGCTTTTTTTTTTTTTTTTTTTTACCTGGATGTTATTGTAGAACCATTATGATAATTCAAATGTTAATCGTGTCCTAAATGGAAAACATTTTTTTTATTATTGTTAGCATCACGTAAATGGTGAAAATCCAATTTTGACACATTCAGACACTAAACATAGCAGATAAAATGTTTTAACCATATTTAATTATCATATAGCTAGGTGACTAGCTAGCTAACTAAATGTTGTCCACATTTCCTCTTATGCTTAAGAGGGAAAAGGCAAAATTCCGCCGTCTATTTCATTCTGTCATTTATTCACATTCATGCCCGATACGTACTCTGGGTGAAGCTACCCCAAAATGTGCCTTAAACATAAACTCCTGTCGTCTTAAGCACTTTTTCTCAAACACATTTGTAGTTAGTCTAGCACGAGTGATTAAAAAAATAATATGTTTCACGGCCCAAAAACCCTTGATTGATCTTCTTATTCTGATAAAAGTCCCTTTTATAACAGCATCCTGCCTTGATCCCTTCATTACTATTGTTGACAAAGGATTTCAATTTGTCATTTTAATGACACACTCGGTTTGTTGTCACAACAGATGCACAAAAGTTCAACAAAAAGAAAAAGAAAAAGTTTTGTTGTTGCGGACATGAATCAGTGCAAAATTATGGCTTGACTCCGACACTTTATGATTGTAATTAGAGCAGGTGGATTATTGGAGCATGTTATGAGACGTGCTACTTTATCGCCCGGTGTAAATCCACAATAATTTTTATTGTCAAAGAAAATAAAAATGGGGAATTAAAAAGAAAAAATACAAACAAACAGCTCTTTCGTTTGACTAGTGAAGGTCATTTAACAGTAAAATAAAATTAAAAAGTCTCATTATGAGCTGAAAAAAAGTGACATATTTCTTTGTTGTTTGGACACAAAAAGTGAGTGTCAGCAGACCTTGAGAGGTTTGATTGTGTTACCGTGACAGGCCACACAATTTGGGAGTTGTCTCTTTTTGCCGTCTTTGTTTTGTCCTCAAAAACAGAGGCAGGAAATTAAAAATATTAATAAACTATTTTTTATAAAAGAATACAAACAAAAAGATGCAAACCCTCTTGCCAGAATAAAGCTCCATGTGTCACCTGCGAGGAAAAAAAAAATGTCTCCAAATATTCCACACTATCAAAGCAAGAATCCCGTCACATTCCAGCCATTCTAAAATGGTCCAATGTGTTGGAGGACAAAGGGCATACCCGGGTTAGGTTTAGGGTCTATTCCAGGGGTTACACAAGTACTAATCCTAAAGAGCCGCAAAGAAATATTTCAATTAGTCCAAAGTCCATTCATCGAGGTCAGCCAGGCCATAAGAGATAATACTAATGATTGTAATGTATTTTTTATTTGTAAGAACAAAAACACAAATTGAAATAAAATGTATTTTCTATTTTTTTTTACTTAAATTAAAATAAATAGTTAAGTAAAACAAAACTCCTGTAATGTAGCTAAAACCACAATTATTGCTGCACCATACTGCCTAACTTCATAACAGTGAACTATATCTCGTTACAAACAATTTAAACTTTCTTTATGGAAAAATGGACATTCTCTTGAAAAGAACACAATCCAATGCCTGTGCCTACTCTACCCCTTTTGGTAAAAGACTTTCTCTCATCCTTCCTTAATCCTAACTTTTAAAGTACAGAACCCTAAACCCAACATCAATCATCAATACACCTAACCCTCAAACTCTTATTTCCTTACCAACACTTTCGCTTATCTAACTTACCCAAATCCAATTTTAACCCTAATTTCTAAATCCTAACACTTTTCATCATTGCCGTATGTAAGAGTCTTCTTTAAAACAAGAGCTATTCAATAGAATCTCAAAGGAAATTCCACTGACTTTTTTTGTCCAAATGACATTATTTATTTCCTCTTTGCCCAATTAAAGAACTGCTTAATTTTGTTTTGGCTTGTGTTCATTGCGATTGTACAGGACAAGTTGAATTGGGCCTCCATCTAAGCCCCTTTAAACTTAAGCCTGATAAACAGCACAAGAAGGTAAAAATAACCAGCGACACGCCACAATAGTTTACGAAAGGCGGGAGAACAGACGGACCGGATTTGGAAGGCGTAAGGACGGGAGGGGAGGCTTTCTAAATCCGGCGCTCGCGTTCGCCCATGATGGACTTGGCGTGAAGCGGTGACTCCATCTTGGACGGTGAAGAGACAGTTGCGGAAAGCTTCTGCCAGTCACACGCGTTCACACGCACACACATGCACACGGCGGCGCTACCTTCCAACCTGCCGCGCCACGCTGGCCCGCGAATCCCGGCACGTCGGATCTCCGCCAGGTAATTACCGGTTACAAATATTTCATCCCATTGTGTGCAAACAAAGGCGGCGGCGCGGCGAACAGCGACAAAGAGCTGCTTTACACGCGTTTTGCTTTTTCTTTGCCTCCAAACGTAGCCTTTGTTCGCAGCCACGATGCTGTCGCTGCAACAAATTTGCAGCTATTTCATATTTAAATGCAGCTGTCACGCTCGCCGGAAAAAGAGGGGAAAAAAGTGTGTGGGGGGGGGGGGGAATTGGAGTTTGTGTCGATTCCCTTGTGACTAACTTTGACTAAAAGACAGTTCGCTTCTAGGATGGACCAAGATGTTGGAAAAAACCTTGAACAATTTAAATACATTTAAACTTATTAAAAGGCACTTAAACCAATTAAAATACACTTTTAAAGACCCTGTAAAATGAAATCAGATTTGTTTCTTAAATACAGTGGAATCCTCGGAGTTCGAACGTCTCGGAACTCGTACAAATCGGACTTCGAAATCTGAGTATAAAATGCCTCGGAGTTTGACCTCATTCTCGGAGTTTGAACACCCAAGCAAAGCCGAACGTACCTTGATCGGGTAGCCGAGTGAAGCCGAGCGATGCCGAATGCTCACGTGCGGTAGTGGAGACGAAGCGCTGCTCATTTCCAGTCCGAGCGGGTGAATACTCCCGGAGGTGCTCCGTACATTTGTGAGTGCATTTGGATTTTTCCACGATAATTTTCTTTGACATGGGCCCAAATAAAGACAGCAGTGCTAGTGGCAGAAAAGAGAAACGTACAGTGCTATGAACCATAGTGGATTTAGGAAGGAGATTATCTCGCCCTTGTAACTACTTCCGTAAACACTGGCACAAGGACCCCCCTTAGCTGTTCAACAACGTGCCTGATGAAACAGCGCAAAACAAGTGTACAGGGTTTCTAGAAATAACTCTTGAAGTTTGAATTGTTTTGTAAAAGTATAACCGTGTGACAGCGACTTGACGAGTCGCCGCCAGTTGTGTCGTTGATTTCCATACGTCTGCAGATAGATGATTGACAAGCCCCTCCTTTGCCGCGTGACCTCGCCATATGCTGCTAGACACCGCATCGTTGGCTAATTATTTCCAGACACGTCGCTTTTTCTTCTTTTTAGGCACGTGTTCAAGGAAAAAACTGAAAAATGACCGTAAAATAGTTAAAAAAAAATACATTCACCGTGTATAGGTTATCATGTCACATCTGTTTGTTTGGAAGGCAAACAAAAAGAGGGGACAAATGTACTCACAAGCGTCTGGATGATGAAAAATGCTTTAATTTAAATGAAAAAAGTGTCATAATAAATGCATTGGACCATTTTTATTTTTATTTTTTTCAAAGTTACTCAAAATACTTTTATTTAATTGTTGTGACATCAGCTCATTAAAACAACAGTTAAAAGTCATTTAAATATAACAATGCCTCAACTCACTATTTAATGTAAAATAAAAAAAAACTATTTAACCAAACCACATTACGTTGCCTTACGAAAATCTGCTAGCTTAATGCCAACACACAATGCAACACGCCGTAGCCAGGCTAACAAAACTAGCGTCAATATTGCGGAACTTTTAAACCTTTAAACAATTTCTATTTGAACACAAATAGTAGCAACACAGGCAAACAGAGCAAACAAGAGATACAAGTCAATAGCAATCGATACGAGCCAATATCGACTGGGACCGGCACACGGTTAGTGATCCTAGTGCAGAAAGATAGATACCAATGCATAAGTGCATAAAGATTGATTGTCGCGTGTAGTGCGTGATAACAGAGCACAGTGAGCAGTACAAGCCAATATTTAGTGATACTGGTCCATAGTGAGCAAAACAGCACCATAGTTAGCGCTATGTGAGTGACACAGGCCCATAGCGAGTTATACAGGCAGTCAGCGAATGATACAAGCTAATATATAAAAGCAGCCGCCGCATGATATCAGAGCGATACAGGCTTGTAGTGAGTGATATGGGCGGCGAGCAAGCTATATCTGAGCAATACAAGTCCACAGTAAGCAATACGGGCTGCTGCGGAGGAATATCCGGAGCTTTACAGGACCATAGCAAGAGATACGGGTGGTCTGCGAGCTCTATACCCACATGCGTTTGAATCCCACTAATTGCCTGGCCAATCCGCGGGCAGCGGAACAGAGGCGCTGGCTGGCAGTGTGTGTTTCTACAAAGACGGAGGATCAACTTCACAACAGAAGAATGCGGACATTAGGAATTATCAGGAGAAAACAGCAGGGCCGGAAGACAAAGATACACGCACACAGAAATACATTCGTGTGTGCGCGCATGTGTGTGTATGTCAGAATGTGTGTTTAACGCTGTAAGAAGTGCCTTGACAAAATGAACTTCAAAGCATTTATACAATCTACTGTATATGGCATTGTTAATAAACTTTGCTATTTAAAAAATTGATTATGCTCAAGTTTAGAAGTATTCATGTAAATGTATTCTTGAGATTTACCGAGGTCGGGTTGCGGGGTCAACAAGTTCAGTAAAAAAGCCCAAACATCCATCTCCCCAGTCACTCCGTCCAGGTCTTCTGGGGGAATCCTAGGCCAGCTGGGAGACATAATCTCTCCAGCATGTCCTGGGTCGTCCCCAGGGCCTTCTCACATTACGATGTGCCTGGAACACCTCACCCGGGAGGTGTCCAGGAGTCATCCTAAATAGATGCCTGAGCCACCTCATCTGGCTCATCTCATTGCGTGGGCACAGCGGCTCCACTTTGAGCCCCTCTCGGATGACCGAGCGTTCCACCTTATCTCTAAGGGAAGCCCAAACATTGCAGAGGAATCTCATTTTGGCCATTTGTTCTTGTTCTTTCAGTCATGATCCGCAACTTCTGACCATAGGTGAGGGTTTGAACGTGCAGTAGATCAACCAGTAAATTGAGAGCTTTGCCTTTCGGCTTAGCTCCTTCTTCACCATGACAGATCTATACAAAGACCGGATCATTGTAGACGCAACACCTGTTACGCCTGGTGAATTCCCGCTCCATTCTCCCTTCACTCGTGAACAAGACCCGAAGATACTTAAACTGTACTTGCAGGAGTGCCATGGGCTCATATTTGGAATGCTCCACACTCGGCTGCGAACCGCTACAGTGAGAGTTGAAGATCGCGGCTTGAAGAAGCCTCATCGTTTGTGAAAAGCAAAGACGTGATACTGAGGTCACCTAATGTTACACCCTTAATGTCTCTGCTGCGGTTGCAAATTCCCTCCATAAGGCTTATGAACAGAATTGGAAGGAAGAGTCCAACGCTCACTGGAAATGACTCTGACTTACTTCTGGCAGTGCGAACCAAACTCGGACACTGGTCGTACGGTAACTGAACAGCATGTATGAGGGGGTCTGGTACCCCATACTTCCGAAGCACTCCATACAGAACTCCCAGAGGGGCATGTTGAATGGCTTCTACATGTTTACAAAACACATGAGGTAGACTGGTTGGATAAACTGACATGCACTCTCCAATCAACAGGATCATTATCAGGCTTATGCAGAGCTTGCTGATGAGCTGATCATATATCAGCTGTGTTGGAAAAGGAAAACATCCAAAACCTGCAGGACTCCAGCCCTCAAGACTGAATGTGCCCACCCCTGAGTTAGTCCACTATTCCTCAGCCAGAACCAAAACCTGCTACTCCTGAATTGGAGATTCAACTTCCCAACAAACCCTTCTCGCCATTACCCCCGAAAAGACCGTACCAAAGATCAGTGTGATCCCCCTGCAGTTGGAACACACCCTTTTTTTTTTTTTTTTTTTTTAAATTGGGCCTACCTCTGAGGTCTGCCAATCCAGAGGCACTGCACCTGATGTCCATAGGGTGTTCCACCAAGACAGCTCCACAACTTCTAGAGCCCTTGGGAACTCCAGGACAGGGGTGCAAAGCCCCATTCAAAGGTGTGCGCAGCTCTAGTTATTCTTAGTATGTGTATTTTATTAATTAATGTATTTGTAGTATAGTATTGTATGTACCGGTAATAAGTCTTTTTTTTTTTTTAATCCGCTGTTGATTATAATTATGCTTTCATGTTATTGGTATATGTGCAAAAATGTAACTTATGTTAACTTATATTACTATTATTAATACAATTATAATTAATAGTAATTGTTAAATTAATTTTTAAAAAAGGCCTCTCATAATACTCTTTAAAGTTAAAGTATTAAAAGCATTTATGATTTTTAATATAATTATTGCAAGCACAATATAAATTTGAATTATTATTTTATTATAGTGAAACTCAAGTGTGACTATCAAATTAGTGTGTCAAATAAATTGAAGGCAGATAAAGCGATGGCAGCGGCTAAATGAAAAGAATCCCCCCTGGGAGTTTGCCACACACACACGCATGCTGCCTGCATGCACGCTCGCACAGGCATTCACTCACACACTCCTTTTTTATTTGGTGTTTAATATGGTCGCCCCCTCAGTGTGCAGTGAGACCCGCGGGAGGATGCAGCACTGAGAATGCGGCCCTGTCACATAACAACACAACACTTTATTGCCAGTGCACTAGTGTAGTGTATATTTTTTCCTCATGTTGACATTAGGTGGCGCTGCAAGTCTTCCCAGTGAGCCTGCCTGCCGTCAACATGTCACATTATTGGCAGTTGGGCAAACTTTATAATATGTCAATTATACAGTACATCCATCCCTTCACTTTTCAATAGCGCTTGTTTTATCCCAGTTTACTTTTAGCACGTGAAATGGTGCACACCCTGGACTGGTTACCAGCTAATTGCACATCATGTACAGACAATTTTTTTTATTTACACTCATATTCACGACTATGGACAGTTCAGAGTAATCACGGAAGCTAAAATGCATGTTTTTATAGTGTGGGAGGAAGGCATAGTACCAGTACCAGGAGAAAATGTCATACAAGAATGCCAGGGGCCAGATTTGAACCCTGAAACTCAGAACGAAGGTTATTGAAACGGATTTTTTTTTAACACTAAACCAAAAATAACAAAGCATTTTTAACAAAATAAAATAAAAACAAAAAAATAATTTAAAAACATGACAACTGAGACTCCATTTTACATTTATAAAACTAAAATTATAGCAAAAATGTCCTTCGTTTTAATTTTCGTCAACATGATCATTCAGGGTTCATTTTAAATGTAATTATTTTTGTTTTGCTGCACATCCATACAGAAGAAGAAATGTCAAATAGTTATTTGAGAATTGTAGTTTACCTTTTAACACAATTATTAATGACATTTGTTTTACTTTCCTTCGACTCCATATATTAAAAAAATAAATAAATCTAAAACTAATACTAAAACTAAATAAAAAGCAAACAAAAATGAAACTTTTCAGATTAAATAATTAAAAACTAATACAAAATAACAAACCTGCTTTAATAAGTAATTAAAACTAACTGAATTTAAAAAACAAAAGTCAAACCCAAATAAAAGCTAACTATCATGAACAATCCAAAACTATTATAACCCTGTTTAGAACTCTGTGGCAGATGAGCTAACCACTAGGAAAGCGTGCTGCCCAACTTTCCGAACATAAAAGCAGAGGAAACCTCACACAAGCACGGAGAGAACCTGCCAACTCAGGTAGGCCAGAGTTCAGATTCAAGCCGAGAACCTCAGGACTACAAAGCTACCTGCTAACCACAATCAACAATCCAGCCTTATATGTAAAAAAAAAAAAAAGTATAATAATGTATAAAGCGCATAAACCTCATGAATTATGCAGGGTAAGGCGTTTATTTAACGCATGTATAAAATAATCATTTATTCTGCTAGCAATGTGGCGTAAATCTGGGAGCATTCGGATAAGAAGCAGCGGCGTTAGCTTGGCTTGGCGGCCAGCTGCCGGTAATAATTTAATGACGTTTCACAGGCGGCGAGCAGATGTGGCGTGAGGGATTATAAAGTTGCTCAAACTTTTAACAAGTGCTGCATGCCAGCCAGCCAGCGCATTTACACATCCTTCAATTGCACAGCTATCAATCAAAGATGTTCCTCCCCCCTGGGGGAGCGTCTTTACATGCATATTTATCAGCCCCGCATGCTAATTCCGGTGTCGGCTTCACGCCCGCTAATTGTTGACGTCCCTCCCCGTGTGCGTTTTCGTCACTCCTTGTTTCTATTTGCGGGATCTCCACTTGAAGACGCCACTCGCGAGAATGAGGGCGTACTGTACTCGCCATGTGAATCAGGCTTGAGCACGCGTGCTAGCCGAGGTCCATATAGTATGAACAGAGCTGGCCCAAGGCCTAAGGTTTTTGGGGCCTGCGACCACTTCAGAGAGCCTGGTGTAGTATTTTCTGCTTTCTTTTTTTTTAATTTAATTTTACTGGCCCTACTCTGGATAAGCTGAAGAATGTAAACGGATGGAGATATATATATATATATATATATATATATATATATATATATATATATATATATATATATATATATATATATATATATATAATTTATATATAGTTTTCAGACATAATTATCCAACTTCATATTTGTTATTAAACCACTCTTTCCCCAAAATGAGAGCTCCAAAAAAAAATAAACAATGCAAACTGTATTCTGCATATGATTAAGCATGATTAAATTTCATTACACCCAGCATCAAATAATACCAAATTCAACACATCTGCGACCTATCCACACCTGAGACCTTGTAACACTAACAAGTCACATGACACTGGGGAGGAAAAAAAATTGCTCAATTTCAGCATTTTCACTTTAAGGGTGTACTCACTTTTGTTGCCAGGGGTTTAGCTAATAATGGCTGTATTTGAGTTATTTGGAGGGAACAATACATTTACACTGTTATTTAAGGTGCAGATTGACTACTTTTCATTGTGTCAAAGTGTCATTTCCTCAGTCTTGTCCCAGGACAAGATATTATTAAACATCGAAGAAACTTGAGGGGTGTACTCAATTATCAGCCATTTTTTAATTTAGTCTCACTTTTAGTCCAGTTTCAATCACGCTTGTTAGTTTTTAACATAGTCAACCTCATCCGGTTTTTATTTAGTCCTTTTTAGTCGACTATAAATCAAATTTTAGGTCTTTATTATAGTCCAAGAAAACATAATTTTATTCATCTAGTTTAGTCAACAAAAACTGTCAACGTTTTAGTCAGGACAATCATTTCACCCCTGTATATTTTTTTGTCAGTAGATTATGTTGAACATTTCAGATGTAAAACTATTACACATAAAAATGTTCTCTCATCTTTTTGATGAAAAACAACTTGACACACAATTACAGTATGTCAAGAACTGGCTACTATGGCGCCGTGCTATGAGCTAGTAAATTAGCCAGCCTTAATTAGCGGTCGGATTAACATTTGTGTTGGAACGTTATAGCCGTTACATTATAAACATAATTTTTTATAATTTTTTTTGCCGTTCCCTGTGAATCCACCTGTCTGTCCCTTGTGTTTTTGCATGTTGCACTCGCTAGCTGCAGATTTGAATGGGGGGGTTGTCACTGTGTGTCAAAAGACAGTGTCACAGTGACAGATTAGCAGACAAGATTTTACAAAATATAATTATAATCTCGTTTTTGTTCATGAACTAAAATGTCCATAGATTTTAGACATACATTTTTGTCTCGTCTTCATTAGTGCATGAAAATGTATCCTGATTCAGTACCAGCTATTGTGTATTAATGAGGGTTTTAGTCTAGTCTAGTCTAGATTTAGTCCAGTGAAAAATGTGAGTTTACGAAATTATAATTTTTTTTTAGTTTTCGGTGACAAAATTAACACTAGTACACACTTAGATTAGTATTGTGTTGTGCTCATGACCACACTACCCAAGACCAAGACTTTTGGGAGTGGACACCAAAACCGTGACAAGCCGAGACTGTGACAAGACCAAGATCATAAAAATCTGTAAAAAAGAAAAACAAACTGACTAGATTGAAGAATAGCAGATCAGTTCTGTTCTTGACTGGTCTTTACGGAAAATCGTGGCTCCCGCCAGCCCGAGACGAGATTGAGGCCCGTATTGTGGTCTTGAGACTCTTGAGTGTTACAACACTAATACGTTAAAGTGGATGTGGATAAAAGTTATTTTACCAGCATGTAAAATAATGACAACTAGTCATCAAAATAACTAATTTGTAGTAAAACATGACATACCTCTATCAAAAACAAATTATTATTAAATCAAACAAATAAATGTATAAATGAAATAACGTATAAATCATAAGAAACAATTGATTGGGAATTTAATGTAAATATTTGCCTTGTTTTTTCAGCCTAAAAAAGTAGAGGTAGTGTATTTCAAAGTTTTTGAGGGCGCACCCCCTTAGGGACTAGACATTATAAACCCCTAAAAGTACAATCATGTTCTTTTTTTTTGCACCTGACAGGGAAGTAGAACGTTTGAAGCAGCAATCCTGGATGGCGCTCACAGCACTTTATCACGTTTTTATCATCGTTTGCCAAACAATTAACTGTGGAAAAAGTTTGTGCGCCATATTGTCATCGGCATGCATTTACATCGCTAAGAAGCTAAGCAGCACTCCAGCATAAATTCACATGGATGAGTGGGAGATCTTGCTCCGTTTTGCTTTCGTTACCTTCTTTTTTTTTTTTTATCTTTATCTTTTCCACACCTGCCGCCGAGCTCGCACCTCCGGGGAGGCGACACGTAAAAAAAAAAAAAAAAGAAGCTATTTGAGAGTTTTGGTGTGGCACAAAATATGAGGACAAACAATGCTGGAAGAAGAAGAAGAAAAAGAAGAGGAAAATGGAGTAGGAGGAGAAAAGGGAGGATGGACAAACAACATGCCTCCAGCCGGCGCAGGTGTGGAATTTCAAGGACAAACTTTTGTTGTTTGCGCTTGTTTGACAGCCAGAAATGCCGCAGGGGGCGACATTGTCAAACTCTGGCGAACGAAGCCAGGAAGTCGGATGAGTGACGCGATCGTCTGCTAGTCAGTAATTTATCAGTTATAATGAAAGCTTTTACGGTTAAGTTGTATTTCTAAGCATACGTAAATGTGTCAAAAAAGTGACCATGTTTGGGGAAGGGTTAAGGTCAGAACGGGTAGGGGTAAAGTTAGGACTAGGATATTCCCGTAGGAAAAAAAACCCTAAAATGTGCCCGCACCAGAATCAGCATGTCCGGGAAAAAAATGGATTCCAAAATTCCACATTGCATGGTTCCAAATTTACTTTTTCGCTGAGGGGCTGTGCTTTGGAATATGATCCCACCCACGTGTTTTTTTTTTTTTTTTAATTAATCGTCCAATTACTCATATATCGTAATTTTATTCTGCCAAATATCGGAATTGGCATTGGCCCAAAAAAAAAAGGTTGGCTGGTTTCTAATTACTACCAACTCTGGTTAAGGGTTAGGATTGCGAATTTGCGATAATGGTTGTGGTTAGGGCTAACATTGTGGTTGATGTTTGGTTAGTGTTACAAATACATTGTAACACACTGTAGGCGGAATTATTGTACTTAACGTCATTAGATGGTGCAGGTGAATCTACTAAAATGCTTATTTTGTTGCTAAAAGACGAGATATGTATCATGTGAAATGTAAATAAGTGGTTGTCAATCCACGCGAGCAAGCGCGGCTCGCCGCTTGCGTCAGCAGCACAGGTGCGGGAAAAAAAATGCCAAAATGAATCATTAATGACACACGCCAGCATTATAAGAGGAAATCAACGGGCATACCTGCTCATTAGCATGCATGCCGTAATACGCAGCTGTATAATTAGCCGGCGCTACTCCGCTGCACGTTAGCGTTAGCTTAACGCATGCAGCACCTGTTTGGTTTCTTTTTCGGTGTTATTTTCTCTTTTAGTGACACTAAATGCTTTGTTTTGTTTTGCATGTGACAATAGATACACACTGCAGAAACAGTTAACAAAAAAAACAAAAAAAAACAAAGTCAGTGATGCTCAAGACAAATTATGAAAAATAGGCTTTAAGCTGTTTAATACTACTCCCAGTTCAAGTTTACTGTCAAATGAAATATGTAAATAAGCATGACCCGGCGTGTTTTTAAAACTACGACAAAATACAGTACTTTGCCTGTTACCTTAATGCTCACAAACAAAGCACTGTTGACATGCTAACGTTAGCATTGATATTTGTGGTTTTAGAAGGAATCTCTATTTGAACGCAAACAGTAGAACAACACATTTAGACACAGGCATATTATTCTTTATCTTCTACCATTTTTTTTTTAGTTTCAGTACTAGTTTTACTTGTTAATTCTTGCTCGCTTTAACATCCTTCCAATGTACTCTTTTCCTGTTACACAGGGGTTTGGTGCCAGCTTCAGGTATTTTAGGATGTTTTAAAAAAAAAATGCAAATAGCTGGGATTAGTATCTACAGAAAAAAAAACCATGAATAGATGAATGCGTGAATAGTGAATAGTGAAGCACGAACATGGGAGGTATTATTGTATTTTATTCGTCGGCCAAACGTGCAAATGACACGCGTGACACCCGCTCTGGTATCTCGACCGCCATGTGGCCTGAACCCAGGCCAAATCCTCCGCCGCTAATTTTTACTAATTGCCTGTGCCCGGCCAAGGCGTTTTTAGCAGCGGTGGCGTCACGGGAAGCTAATGAGAGCTAAATAATGTATGTGAAGCGCTCTAATTGCTTCATTTCTCATTTTTGCAGTGCAGCGCTCGCACGCCAATCTGCTGGCTGGCTGATGGTTAATACTAATAAGTGCCGCAGTCAGTCAAAGGGCCGCAGCATCCTGGCACGCTCGCCGCGCCGCGCCGCATTGTGGCCCACAATAGACGGCGGATTCACGCTTTTATTACCCACGCGCTAATCCTGCGGCTGGGCGGAGCGTTCGGGGATGAATCTGAACTGAGATCAGTCGCCGTGGTTGCGTTTGTCGTGGACGGGGTGATGTACACAATTGTGTGGAGTAATTGTAGCTCACTTGTAATCTTCTGTACAAGTCTCTGCTTTTGTTAAATCACTATTACAACTAATAAGTATGTGTGTGTAAATAAAAGGGGAGCTATCTGATGGAATGAGGACGAGGCCCATGCATATTGAAGCCACTACCAGTACATAAAAAATGACTTGAATTACATGTATAGCTATATAGTTTTTATTAATATATTTGATTAAATTGGTCTTTACTGTAACTTTATTAAAAAAAAAATATCCTAAGAATCTGAGTTTAATTGTATTTGTTTTGTTTTTATTGTTTTCTAATTTATCAAATTATTAAAATTTTATGTGAACATTAAATTGTAACTATTTCTTTTTTTTTGTACTTTACTTTTTTAGGGGAGAACAATCCATTTATTTATTAATTCAAAAAAAATTTAAATAAAAAAAGATTATTTTAAAATAATTTTTCTTTGTATTTGCTTTTGATTACCTTAATTGTTTTCAATTAATTTATAATCTTATTTTTGTTGACTTTATTCATTTATTTTAAATTTTATTAAAGTTTTTTTTGATTAAAAGCAAATATTACTAGTACGAGTACTGAAATTAGGGTTTTGAATTAGGGTTGGCTAAGGTTTCATATAAGATTTTAAACTAGAAGTGGAGTTTCAAACTAGGGTTAGGGTTTCAAAGTAGGGTTACAAAAGGGGGTTGGGGTTTCAAATTTGGGTGTCAAACAAGGGTTAGTGTTTCAAACCAGGGTTTTAAAATTGGGCTACGGTTTCGAATTAGGTTTGAGGTTTCAATATAGAGTTTTCAAATATGCATAAAGTTTCAAATAAAGGTTAGTGTTTCGGTTTCAAACTAGGAAAAAGGTTTCAAATGAAGAATTCTAACTAGGGTTGAGGAAAATTAGATTAGATTAGACAAATTAGATTCAGACTAGGGTTAGAGTTTCAAACTAGGATTAGGGTGTTAATCTTAGATTAATATTTTAAAGAAGGGTTATGGTTTCAAAGTAGCATTAAACTAAGATAAGGGTTTCAAATCAGGATGTCAAGACTTAGTGTCTTAAATGACTGCTTAGTTTACTTGAATTAAATGGAATCACTTATAGAATATTTATCTAATCCACGCCTGACCAGGCCAATTGTTGGTTTCAGTCAAAAACTCAAACTTGAGCGCACAAGTTTCGCCACCCGTGTGTCAAACGATCCACACCAATTCAGACATGAGCAATCGTTGCCGCTGCTGTCAAGTGTCTGAAACGACTCAAAACGATTCACTTTCCTGCCATTTTGTGGCTGATTGACTTCACAAAGGCGTCTCAACAAAGCTCTAAAAATACATCAACGCTCTTGCGCTGCATTAATGACAGTACAGCAAGCCTTAATAGGATTGCGGCTCTATAGCAATTTGTCAAGGCGCGCATTTTTGGGGAGACAAATATAGTGGCGCAGAATCGTCAACAGGATTAAAGCGAGCGTCACCTAAAGAGGCTCCTCGATGTGTCGTCGATAAAAGGATTTTTCATTATTCTTGCTACCGCTCTTTATCTGCACGTCAATCTTGTTTGTCTATTCCCCCGTCTTGTTATTTTTAATGGATTTAACGCAGCGTCTGCATTTAGATGAGCCGCTCGCCTCGGGTCCGCGCCGCCTCGCTAATATGTGCTGAACTCCTGTAACGCGCCGTCATCTTCAATTAATGCGACAGGCGCGCTCGTTTTGATCGCACGCGACACAAAAATGACAAAAGGTGAAGTTTGTTCGTTGTGTCGTGGACTGAGTGTAGTGGAGTCGTTTTTACTTTCATGATTATGCTTAACAATAAATATGATCTCTAATTAGGCACTGATTCTCAAAGTGTGCTACAGGTACCACTGGGGGTACTTGGGTTCCCTCTTGTGGTACACTTAGGAATGACTGCCTAACTATGGTTCACTTTTTTTTTCCCAATTTTTTTCCCCACAATTTAAAAAAAAATAGTTTTAGTTTTTTACATGGAGTATTTTTGGGGTGCAGGATTTTTTTTAAAATTATATATATATATATATATATATATATATATATATATATATCGACATACGCTTTATATGAAGGGTGCAAGATGGGCGCTTGATGGTGCGCCATCCCCTCCACTGAGGCTGCCTTGGGGGAGGTAATGATGCGTGTATTGCGGTGCGCAGTGAAAGCTAAAGCAGGTCAAGTGAACACCGTGGCTGTCCTGTGGGATGGCACGGTGGACTTTATTCATTATATATTCTTCTATAAGTCCCCAGTCATGCGGGTGGGAGGGGGTAATTCGTGGGGGACTGCTCTCCCGCCTCCGGCTGCAGGTGGCGTCTGTGTTACAATATTAAAGACTTCGCACATGCCGCCAGCTCCCGTCGGATGCCCTGCGTCACCATCAGTCCAGTGTAAATAACAGGAAGTGGCAATGCATCAATTGTTAAGTACGCAAGGAAAAAAAAAATCCATGAAGTCGATGGCGCCGCCACTCCCGGAGGGTCTTGAGGGTTGTCGCAAGAAAATTTGCTCACGTATTTGCGCCTATGCGCTCTTTCAAGATTCCAGTAGAGGCCCTGACAGTCTAGTACACAAGAGAATCACTGATAGAAATATCCAAAGAATGCAACAGTTCTGAGGTTGGTGGTTTTGGCGCGGATTTTGTACCTGCATCCTGCATTGTACCGTATCCTGTGAAACTCCAAAAGTTGAGTGTCAGGAACTTTGATTCTACCAGCCAGCCTCACCATAGACAACAACCGTGTCGGTCTTTTTCCAAGCGTTTGACTTTACTTGCACGGCGACTGCATCCTGCACCAGACCGTGCTGTGAAACTGTAAAAGTTGAGTTTTAGTAACCTCGCCAAAGATGTTAATTCCAACTTCCAACTGTAATTTTTATGTAGATTTTTTACAAATTTTGAACAGTACTGTTTTACCCGGTACTCTAACTGCATCCTGCACGGTACCGTATACCGTGAAACTGTAAAAGTCAAGAGTCTAATACATTGAAAGTCAAATTTTAGGAAATTTGACATCAACTTTACACTGGAAATCAGCCTCGATAATATTTGGTTTTGTAACTGCATCCTGCAATGTACCGTACTACGCAAAACCGCAAAGTTTGAATGTCAGGAACATTTTGAGGGTACCACACATACATCTGCCGTAAACAACTCTGATGTTGTTAATTTCTTGACCCTATTAGCATGAGGATGTTAACTTATCCCCAAAACATACAGTACATTCAGTTTGATTTGGCATCATATCTGCACCCTGCACGTACCGTACGCCATAAAAAGTCGAGTGTCAGGAACCTTTTGACGGTACCAGCTCAGCCTCTACCGTAAACAACTCTGACGTCGTTAATTTCCCGAGCCTGTCGGCGTGAGGATGTTAATTTGTCGGCAAGAAGGCTGGAAAACATCTGCGGCAGCCAATAATAAGCGCAAAAAAATGACAAAAAAACAGCAGTCAATGAAGGGAATGCGTGCGTGAATGAGCTTTTTTTCCCTGACAAGCAGCTCATTGCTTTTCCCATCATGCATCTGATCGGTCATTGAGAAACACAAATAAGTCAAGTCGACCATCTGCTTGTTAGCGGTAAATATAAAAGTGGCTGTTAGGAAATAAACAATAAAACGAGTGTGACAGGCCGGAGAGCACCTGAACGGAAAATGTAATATTTGATGTCGTTTAAAGCGGATTTCTGTCAACTCCTAAACAAAGCTTGTCTTTAATTTATTACACACACACACACAAGCACAATACTCGTGTTGTCCTCATTTTCTAAATCAATAATCAGCCCAGCATGCTTCATTAGCAGTGACCAATCACAGGCGTGCTGGGGGAATCTCATCTTACAACAGGAGCCTTTGCGAAGACATAAACCATCTGCTACTTGTACGAAGGAGGGGGGGGGGGAATCAAATTAATCCCATCTTATCATGCATTCAGATTTTAAAGCAATTAAAGATGTTCTCCTTCCCGTCTAATCGCAGATGCCGCGATGAGGCAAAAACTCGGGAGGTGAACTTTGCGAGGCTTGGAAAGTTTACAAGTCCTCGCACACTCCAGCGAGCCGTTAGCGCGCACAATGGCGACGCTGGCAGCCGCCGCGCATTTTCTTATTAAGCATTTCATCACCGCGCGAAACCCCGAGATTTCCCTCAATAGGGGTCTCAAACTCGCAAAAATCATTGCCAAATCATTTTCAGCCTAATGTTGTCTTTTTTAATATAAGAAATAAGCCCCTGCCAAATAAGCGCTTTTAAAAATGAAGGGAAAGGAATAAAAAAAAGACACATTCACGCCATGTTGAAATTACCTTAATTAAGCTCAGGGACTGCTGACCTCCCACAATGCTAATTTCACACTGAAATGTGTTGTTTTGGTAACCTCAGAGGACGCATATCAACATATGCGCTACACAAAGCTACGGTTGGCCTCCTCGTACATTTCAACACAGCTTGGATCATGTGCACCTGTTAAAAAGCAGACAAACAAAAAAAAAAACATATTTTTGTGGACCTCAAAAGTGCAACAATCTACCCTGATGTCCTGTACACTAACTATGGGACTCCTGTTTGTGTCCGTCGAGATACAACAATCTACCTGTTGTGTTATAAATACCAAAAATGGGATTCGATTGTCCATCAAGGTACAATATACCTAGCCTGGCAAGCCACACCCACTTTCTTTTTGAAGAAAGTGGGTGACAGGCGTCCACAGACAGCGATTCGGCACCGGCCGTAAACTGGCCGGGCCAATCAAATTTGTCTATTTGTGTGACGTCGTCTTCGTGAGCAACGTCAGTCTTCAAATTGTTCCCGCAACGACATTCAACAACCACATAAGTCATTCACTACTGTCTCTCTTTGGCTAGTAGCCATGTTGGATTTTTACTCCGTCTCCGGAACGGAACTCCTTAGTAACTTGAGGACTCGCTGTATTTGTATCCCTCGAGGTACAACAATCTACCCTGGCGTGATGTGTGTTTAGGGCTGACTATTGGACTCAAGTGTGTCTGTCTTTGTCCCTAGATACACAACAATCTACCTGTTGTACTGTACCCTTGTGGCTCCAAAAGTGGATTCAGTTTGTGTCCAACAAAGTACAAAAATCTACCCTGATGTCCTGTGTACGCTCAGGGCTGACTAGTGGACTCCCAACAGTGAGACGGTTTGTGGCCCAAGAGGTGCAACAATCCACTCTTTTGTAATTTACATTTGGGTTCCAAGAATGGGATTCAATTTGTGTCCACCAAGATACAACAATCTACCCTGGACACTTGGGGCTGACTATTGGATCCCCAAGAGTCTGTTAGACTCCAACTGTGGGAGTCTTAATATTTGCGTTTCTCTACCCTGTTGTACTATATGCAAATGGATGACTATTAGACTCTAATAATGAGAGTCAATTTTTGCCATTTGAGGTACAACATTCTCCCCTGTTGTATTGTAGGCTTCGGGCTGACTTTTGATGACTCGATATGCTGTCATATTGATATTTTGTCCCATCCTTAATAGGCCATTGAATTTGATGTATACCGGCCTTGTTCTATATCATTGGAAAATAAATTGAAATGCCACTCTTTAGTTGAGTGCAGACCTCCCCCAAGGCCTGGGGAAAAAACTATTTTGGCACCAGAATGCACGTTCTGAATAAAAAATTAATCAATTTGTTGTTGGGTCAAACTGAAGCTACAACACAAATGTCATTGAAATCTGTGCACGACAACTCCCCCCTCCCAAAATAAATAAAAAAATAAATACAAAGCACACAAAAGCAAACCCAGAACCTTCGGCCTTGGCATACATATAATACTAAAAATAATTTTCTCTTTGACCACAATGTTGAGCCATTCAAGTCAACAAAAAAAGTTTGAGTTGTTTCCTGTTTGCTGTGCTTATTGTAATTATCAGTGTTGTATTACTAGTTATGCTCTCCCTCCCCAGCCCAATTTCCATGTGCACTCATTTGTGGTCCCCCGTGAAATATACGAGGTACCCCAATGCGCCCCCCCACCCGCCCTCCCCAGTACCGGCGGCCCAAGCCAAGAGCGCAATGAGCTCATTGTTACGCTCCGACTGCTGCTCTCCATTTCAGAGCTATCAACAGCTGTCGATCGCAGAGATGTCCTGGACTCTGTCCATCAATCAGGGGTCTCATCATTCGAGGGAGGGGGTAGGGGGGTAGGTAGGTAAGTTGGAGCGGGGGGGGGGGGCGGTGGCAAAACAAATACCATGTGCAGAAAAACAATCACGACTCCACTTCACAATAAAAGTAGTCAAAAGAGCAACCGTGTATGAAGTTGGTCTAAATCGTCAGTAGTCTTTGATTATTTTCTTTAGATGACAGCAATATTAATTTGTCATACATGTGAACGGGACAACAACAAAATCACTGTTGCCTCAGAACAAGATTGTTGTTGTTTTGCTACGTACAGGCCAGTTTCATATGGTTCATGCTAACCTGCTAACTTGCTAACCTGAGACTCAACTGGTAAGCCCACAGCAGATCTGACTGACATGTCGACAGTAAATAAATCATCTGTCCTCCTTGTCCTGTTCCGACAGTCACCCTCACACACCGACCTTATATACTCTAGTGACATTAACAGTTAAACAACAATCTGATGCAAAGGGACATTTGATGCACGCGTGAAATATTGAAAGGGCAAAATCATCCCTACGGTCCTGAATGTATTCATGTGGATACATGCATACGCCGTGTGCATTGTGGGAACTACGAAAGGCAATTCTGCCTTTATCAAGCGGTGAAAAAATACGAAAAGACTCAATTTTGTTGTGGAGAGTAGAGTAGCATAGCTCGTCATTTAACGCATCTCCGCCTGACATTGTTTTACTCTGTCTACTAAAAAGAAGACAAATCATTGATGTGGCACTTAAATAAATTAAAAGATTTCTATGTGCCGCTGCAAGTAAGTAGCAGTTTTTTAAAGGTTTATAAATATCGTAACATTATGCTACGACGTTTGACAATATATTACTGTATGTTAGCATTAAGATAGATGGAATGATATGGTTTGATTGAACATTTCTCTTTTGATGTATGCTCAGTTTTTTTTTAGCCTGGCAAGCCACACCCACTTTCTTGAAAAATAAATTTGGTCATCCATAGTCATCAATTCCAAAAACAGGCCGGCAAAGCCGCCAGTGAGTCTGGATTTCCAGGCTACCGTTTTTTATGTGTTGCTGCACTGGTTAGCAGTTGTTTGAAGGTTTATAGCTACTGTAGCATCTATGCTACACCGACACGGTGAAGGGGTGGCTAGCACATCCGCTTCACAGTTCTGAGGTTGGTGGTTCCTGCGTGGATTTTGTCCGAGTACTCCGGTTTTCTCCCACATTTCAAAAACATTTATGTTAGGTTGATTTAAGACTCTAAAATTCAGGTGGTTGTATGGTTGTATAGCTGCATCTATGAAAATGTCTTGAAATGTCTCCATGGCGGGCTGTTAGTATTAAGCTAGCTTTTTTTTTTTGTTAGACTATGCCATAATCACTATGGTATGGTTGCAAATGTTGCTTTAAATATACAGTGTTGAATTATATTTTGTTGTGTGTTCTGTTTGTATCTGTTGCTCTGTGTGTTAAAGTAGCAGTTGTTTAAAGGTTTATAATTATCATAAAATCCATGGGTATTAAAAAAAAATCAATGGGAGTAAAATGTTAGCATTTAGCTAACAAAATTTTAATTTTCTAAATTTACATGGTTTGGTTGAAGACTTTGGTGTTTAAATGGACAACTGATTGCTATATTTTTCATATTCCGGTATATCGTATGTCAGATTGCAGATGTGGTCCATAAAAAGAAACAAAAAATCACTTAAATTCCTGTTCAGATATCAAACTTGGAGTGCTTGCTCAAACGAAGTCGATATTGAAAGCTCAAACTGAATATGACATTCATGCCGTATGATGAGTGACCACAACACTATGAATACATTACGCTTTCACAGACACACGTGGACGTAGACGCACACACATATGGACACAGATGTTTCCCTCAAGGCCCATCAATTGCTGTGTGTGGCACCATCCCGCTATGAAACTCCAAACAAGGGTGGGACTCAGGGGCGGGACATTAGAAAGACGAGCCGCCAACCGGCCCCCACCCTCACTTCCCTGGGTGCAGGGGGGTTGGGCAGTGGCAGGGGGTGGGGGTGGGGGGTGCACCCCACATACACCCGGGGTCATCTGTATTCCGCCCGCGTTACGGCAATATTGATATTGGCAGGCAGGCGGCTGATATTGGCTATGTAATGACGCAATTAAAACCGCAGCCATTTTACTATTATTGGCAAGAATGTGCGCCCCCCTCGGCCCACCTCGTCCTCCATCCTCCTCCTCCTCTCCAAATATGATTTGGAAGCGAGAGGCGGGAGTTTTCCGCAGAGAACTCGTAATAACCGGGATTCGTCTTGTCGCATCAGCGTCAGGTTCGCCTGCCAGTGCAGTTTATTAGAGGCGAGGTGTGAACTTTGAGCAGAGATATTCACCCCCCCCCGCCCCCCCCGTAATTCATCTTGCAACAAAAAAAGGGGGTCTGGGGATCACTTTCTCGTTAATACCATGTTGGACTTTCCTAAAAAGAAAATATTTCAGCTGTTAAAAATGTTATCGGGTGTTTGATTATAGCAGTATTGTATTTGTCTTTCAAGGCAGTTTACTCACTATCAATGTCATTTCATAGTTTATTTCCATAAAAGAAGACAAACTTTTGTGTCACTTCCCTAAAAAGAAAAGCTTTAAACTGTTAACTATTAAGTCAGGTTAAATCAGCGTCTTATTTGTCTTTTAGTGAATTTATTCATATTGTACTCATTTGTCATCATTTTATATTTGTTTCCTAAAAAGAAGACAAACTTTTGTTTCACATTCTTAAAAGAAACCATTTAAAATATGCAATAAGATTTTAATCTTAGTATTAAGATTTTATGTTATTGACACATTCGTCGCAACAACCAAAAAAAACAACCTTTCTCCTAAATCGGGCTATTTAAATGTCATTTATGTCTGTGAATGCACTTTTTTGGAGGCGAAATGAGGCCACCTTTCGCAAATCTAAAAGAAGACAATTTCCTAAATAGAAAACGTTTTTGAATATTATTTAATATTAGGCTATACATGTGTCATTTTCATCTATCAATTTAGTTTATTTGAGGCAAGATGAGTCAACTTTTAGCAAAGCTAAAAACAGAACAAATAAGACAAAATATAAAACTTTTATTTAAATTTCCTAAAAAGAATAGATCTAAGCTGTCATAAATGATTATGTGTTTGGTAATATCAGCATCTTGTTCATTTGTCAAGACAGTTTATTAGAGGTGCGGAGTGAACTTTAAGCAAAGACCCTCGCGCCGTAATTCACCTTGCAACAAAAAGCATCCATCCACCTCGTTTTCCTAACTGCACTCGGGTTGAGAATCAAATCTATAACGATGCACAAATGTTTTTCTTGTCCATTATTGAAGTCGTCGGTGCCGCACGCCAGAGCCGCGATGACGGAAAAATGCAAATGAGGGCGGGTAATATCTCTTTTCACGCTCAGGTTATATACCTTGCAAATAAAAGCTTTCTTTTCCCAGCCATATGTTGCTCCTTTGTTGCGCAGGGGGGTGGTGTTTGGTGGATTGGGGGTGCGACGGCTTCTTGTCACTTATGTTTCTGATTAGCGGCGTGATTTATGCCACCATCGCTCAAAATTTGCCTCTGCAAACGCGAAAATGAATTGTGACTGGGCCAGATGCGAGCAATAAAAGCAGATTCCCGTCGTAATCTGGGGTACTTATCTTATAGGGAGCTAATATAACGCATGCTCCAATGTGGCAAAATCGCTGCCTTTTTTTTTTTTTAATAAAAAAAAACAAAACAAAAAAACTCCACCGTAAATGATGGGGAATAAATTGTGTGTTTTATGCGGGGCGGAGTGTGAGAGAATGTGCTTGATGAATTTGGAACAATTTGGGAGACCAATTTATCCACAGCACAAGCCTGGTGGCGATCAAGGGGATCTTACCGTCCCAGTAATTCACCTTGCAAAAAAAGAAAGAAAGAAAACAAATCACCATTCATTAACCACTATTGATTTTGCACCACTTTCCTAAAAATGCTATTTTAGCTGATCCACTTTTCTAAATATTAGGTTGTATCAGCGTCACTACGTTCAATGGAATCAACTTTTAGATAAGATAGAAGAGCACACATTTTATGTTGCAAAATCCTGAATTGAAAACTAAACTTATAGTATTAGATTGTATAAGTATCAAGTTCTTCTGCCAATGCAATTTATTGTAGGTAAGACAAGTCAACTTTGAGCAAAGATAAAATAAGGCAAATCATGTCACACACGTGCCATTTTAGTCTGTCAATGCAGTTAATCAGAGGCGAAGCGAGTTAACTTTTAGCAAAGATAAAAGAAAAACTATTAATGTTGCACTTTCTTAAAAATGAAAAGATTTCACCTTGTATATATTACTAAATATTCGTTATTCTCATCTGTGTTCATCTCATCAATTGCCTAATAAATAAATCCATTTTAATCTTAAATATTTGGTTCAGGTTCTTCTATCCACGCACTTTATTAGTAGAGAGGTGTCAATTTATAAGACTAAGCAGATTCCCGTCATATTCTGGAGTGCATTTCTTAAATGGAGCTAATATAACCCACACAAGTCGTTGCTTTTTTGGGGGGGGTTGAAAAAAATGACGGGGAATAAATGGTGTGTTTTTAGAGCTGGCTTGATGAATTGGGAACAATTTGGTAGGCCGACTTATCTACAAGACAAACCTGGTGGAGATCACGGGGATTAATTGCTTCAGAGGTGTGCGACGCAGATTCCCCTCCCGTCCCCCCTTCCTGCCGCCTAAACAATGATTAATCACCCTTTAAGCGTCCTCACGAGGCTGCGGGCCGAGCACTTGCCAAACCCAGGCCGGGGGCCTTATCCGCCCCGATCCGGTGGCGGTGGTCGCGCAGGTGGGCTGCCAGGTAGCAACCCAGTCAACCTGTCCTCGTTCGTTATCAGATTAGGGGAAGTGTCAGGGAGCAGACGCACAGGAGCAGCGCTGTTGTTCCTCGCTGATCCCCGACCGCCCCGACAACATGCCCCGCATCCCTCCCCGATCGTCCCCCCTCCTCCTCTTCCTCCTCCTCCTCCTGCCGCTCTTCCTCCCCACCCGGCTCAGCTGCTGCTTACTGCAAACCCATCATCCCTTTCCAGCCACATGGTTGGCTGCCAGCATTGGACCGGATCACACTGTGCCAATTTGTGCTTGCCCAACTTTTTACTCTTCTTACAAGCATTAAAAATAAAGACTTTTTTTGTGATTCTAAAACATACAAACAATTAACCCCCAAATTGGTTTATTAAAGCTAAAAATATAACGAGCTTTATAGCCTGTGGGCCGTACATTGGGCACCCCTGTGTTAGACGTTTGATGGCTTAAATGAGCAATCAAAAGGCATCAGGAGACGGTGTTTAATAAGGTGAAAAGAAGAATTTCTTAGCTTTTTCGCTTGGGAGGAGGTGATCAATAATTGAGGCCTGACCCGAGGACACAGGCTGTGGTCAGCAGACGAAAGGAGGCCACCTCGTCAATATTTCACCACATCTCTCAATGCAGGAAATATCAACATATAAAACCTTGACTTCTCCCTGGTTGTTATTATCATATCTGTATCCACCTCGCAGCCCCTGGCATCTTAATTGGCCTGACTTCCTGCTTGCGCGGCAGGACCAATGAAGCGTAAAAAAACTTATGTAGAGGCAAACGACAACTCTCGCCACGATATCGACTTCCTGGGGGTCTCCATGGGGCTTTGTGCTGCTTTTTTTCAAAGGAAACTTAGAATTGTTCTAACTAACAAATGTTTTGTTTTGATTAACCAAGTACAATTGTTACAACCATGAAATATGATTATTCCTACGTCTAAATTGTCACAAAATTAGTAGTGCAATTGTTGTCGGTACTAGTACCTGCATAGGTACTGACCCAGCTAGCTAGCTAGCTAACCACCCTATTTAGTGTTAGATATTATTAACATTTTTAATACTTCATTTCATATATTAACCATTGTTATACATTGTTAACATTTTAATTCTTTATATTAACCTTGTCGAAATGTTTTGTGGACGTGGATAGCAGGTGGTGTTGATCTCGGTATAATTTGACCTTAAAAGGGGACATATTATTTAGTCTAAAAAAATTCCTTCTCAGCGTTTTGTGCGAAAACACATTTAGTCCTTGAACAGAATTTGTCTCGAACACACACCCACCCCTGACTATGTTTTCGCCATCGCTCATGGAAAAGTACCCAGAGAGTATGTTTTGTCTACAAATGAAAGAGAGGCGGTCGGTTTTAACTATAAGAAGCCATTTTACACGCGGAAGAGACACATTCGGCGCTCTGAATTCCACCTGTTAAGTGATGAAATGGAGACTGTCACGATGTCCAGAGATCTCTGTTAGATTAAATTCATTTTTGCAAAGGTGTTTTTTCTTACATTAAATCTGTCTTCAAGTTTTGGAACACGCAAAGAGGACAAATAATTTTATTCCTCTTTCATTAGCTATTGAGCAACAGTAGCTACCTAGCTAACTACCCACCTAGCTACTCGTACAGCTATCTATCTATCTATCTATCTATCTATCTATCTATCTATCTATCTATCTATCTATCTATCTATCTATCTATCTATCTATCTATCTATCTATCTATCTATCTATCTATCTATCTATCTATCTATCTATCTATCTATCCCTGCTTTATCTGTCTTATCTATGATGAATGGCAGAGTGGCGAACGCGCGGTCTGCATAGCTTTCACAGCCATTTCACACGTGTGCTTCATTTACTTTGCATGTATTAAAAAAGGGAAAAAAACAATGAACAAACACGTTTCTCCCTTCAAACCTGCGACGGCGTGAACCATAAAAGAACTAAATGAAGGCGTAAATCAGGCGGCGTATTGTAAAATGTACTGGTGTCTTCCCGCGAGCCGTAATGAAGCAGTCATTATGATTATTTTATAGGACGCAAGTTTTTAAAAAACTACAAGAATGCATTACTCTGCATAATGAACAGATGTTGCAGGCAACAAGCACATACATTATGCATAAAAAATGATTTCAATTTTGATTGTAGATGCTGATTTATTGAGACAAGTCTTGCTTACCAGCGTAATGGATTTAGGATGTGCTTTTGTTGTGTTATTTCCATAATTAATAACAGGCGGGCGGCGCATTATATATGCTTTGTATTCATAAAGATGAGAGGGCTGGAATTATGGCAGATAAAACACAACTTTCCAAAACACAACCAAATTAATTATACATAAAACTTGAAGCCTTTCCCAGGCAAAGCAAGAAGAATGAGTCTACTGCGCGCCACCTTTCATGTCGTCAATCTCACTCATCTCCACTGTCAGTGTGCTGTTCCTAATATTGTGACATGCCTAATTGCTACAAATGGAGAAAATGCTAGTAGTGAAACGTGGGCTTGCGGAATTAACATTGTAGCCTGTTATCGTAGTGGAACATCGTAGAGTAACATCTCACGTTATCATTGCAAGTTAATATCATCACATTATGTCATAGCTTGTGAGTAATATTTTTGTGTAAAAATCCGATTTTTCACATAGTACATATCTATTCCTTAAGAATGCTGTGGCTACAAATGTAGCAATTGTTATTGATGAAACGAGTGCCGCTTATTAGGGTTAGCTAATTTAGCAAAATTAAAAGTGTAGCGTAAGATTGTGCCGCAACATGCCCAGCAGCACTGAAAGAGATTGAAGGTTAGTACTTAACATCTATACTAATTTCCATTAGCGTTTCACCTTATGGAATGTTAGCAGTAAGCTAGCCAATTTATGTTAAATGAATTGTTTTGGTGGTGCATTTTGGTGTTTAAATATACACAGTTTTGTTTTGTGTCAGTTTTCCTGTAAACTTTAACCAGGAGTGACAAATCAGTAGGAAGCAAACACACTTGGCCTCTTATTTTGAAGATCTGTGAGCGAGAGTCTTCTTTTCCTTTCTGCAGAGTAATGTTAATGTTCTCATTACTTCACAGCGAAAAGTGAGCATAAGCGCTAAGGAATACTATTAAATATATCTTTCAGAAAGTTTAACTAGAACTAGTAAGAGTAAAAAGGGCTGTTTTTCCTTTCTGACGGGAGCTGGTATTAGACCGTCAAACTCACGTGGGCGCCACAAAGCTGCTGTTCCGTTGAATCCTAATGTTGTGACAAGCTTAATTGGTATAAATGGACCAAAAAAATGTTCCTCACATCTTGTTGCACTCCGGCATGGCCGGCGTGACCCAGTGTCGCACAACTCACCCGGTAAACCTCGTCCAAGGCCCGCTCGACTCGTCTCCCGCTCATGGCAGAATTAATAATTTGAAGACACGTCGTCGGTGAATAATTGATTCCCGCCCCGAGGATGGTTAGGAGCCGAGTAAAAAGACTAATAAATCATTTGTGCCGCTGCCAGTTGTCACTTTGGATTATTTCTGGCGTTGTGATAAACTGCCGCACCTGCCAGCTGCCGCCATCGCCGTTCTTTCTCCTGGAAGTGACAACTGAAGCCAAAGTCCGACTGCTGGACTTAAGCCGGGGTAAAAAGCGTTCACAATTTTTTTTTATAGGCGTTCAAACTGCATGTTCACTTTATATTTGTTATTTTATTACATTAAATATGATATAGCTATAGTACATTGGATGTATAAATATAATAGGCTACATTAGAGGTGGACATATTAAAAAAGTAAATATGGTACATTTTAGAGGCATGTAAATTAAATATGATGTAAATATGGTACGCTAAATGTGTATAGAACATTGTAGGATGCAAATCAGGTACACTGAGAAACATACATTACAAATGATGTGAATGTGGCACAGAATATTTAATATGTGACATTAAATGCTTATGGGAAGTAAATATGGCATAAATATGCTGCATTATAGGTGTAAAGACTATTGAAGTAAATACGGTATATTAGAGGTACATGAAATACAATATGAATACAGTACAATAGAGATACACAGTAGTGCACCAAAACGTCAACTGCATATCAAGAAAATAATTTTAAAAAATTAGGATCGTCTTCACATAACGTGATGGATAACAATCCATTAGACTTGCAATTAAGTAAATGTTCATTTAGTGCTGTTTTGGCGTCATGTTTTCAGAAATACGTCAAGTTTGAGCAGCCCTTCTTTATCATCGATGAAAACGTTATTTCCTGCTGCTTTCCAGCATTTTCTACAAATTATTTTTGTAGGCTTGTTTTTCATTTTTAATGACTTTAAAAGGCAGTCCTAATGTCTTCTTAATGCATCCGTGTGTGCTCATGTAGGCATCCATGCCAATTCACACTATTAAAATGTTTGTTTAAAAAAAAAAAAAAAAGTCGCACGTAATATGTAGCAGCATATTTTTATATCATAATTTTCTTTAGCACTTATCTCTTTATCCGACAACACTGCAGCTCTTCTTAACCTTTGGCCTTGGCAGTGGTTTGGTGTAGTTCCATATTATATTCTGTCACCATTAATGCTACCTGCTTATATCAAATTGAATAGAACATCAATTAGAATATAGATCAAATCAATAGAATGTTACAGGGTCTGACTAGGGGTTAGAGTGAGTGGGTTACAACAAGGAATTCAGGACTAGTGCTACAAAGTTTTAACATGGCATGAAAGTTTTGACCAGAGCTGTAAGACTAGGAATGTAGAAGTAAAAATATTAAAGGTTGAGACTAGGATAAAATGTTGGGACTACAAATGTTGAGGGTTAGGCCAATGAATGTAGGATTAGAAATCGAAGTTAGGACCAGGAGTCTAAGACAAGAAAGTGAGTACTAGAAATATGGAACTAGAGATAAATTCTTGTGGGGATATAAATGTAGAACTCAGGATAGAAGATCAGTACTAGTTGGTAAAAGGAGTTAGGACTAGTAATACAGTACTTGGGATTGATGGTTGGGACTAGGAATGTAGGACTAGGCATTGGAGGTTAGGTAAGGATGGAAGGATAACGCGGAAGGGCTCTGGATAGGCAATCAGGAATTTTTGAAACATTCCAGGGGGCGCTACTGAGCCAAATGTAAATTTCACACAAATGAACACAGCAGTAAAATTTTGTGAGTCATTGATTGTTCCAGCCCTGAAAATGTTATATTATTTGGCCTAAAAATAACAAACAACATGCTCAAACCTTAAATTTAAATAAATATAAATATTTGACAAACTTTTGTTTCAGGTCTTGTGGACAAAGAAACTCCTAAGTAAATGTCATCATGTCGACCCATAAAGTCAGGTTGTGGACACATAAATGAAAAACACATTGTGCATGAGTCATTAATTCATTATTCATGATGCTGATCAAATATTTAAAAACAGCCCCAAGTGGACACATAAAGTATTTTTAAGCCATTTAAAATGAAGAAGTCGTCTGTGAGAGGTGACTAAATATTTAGACTGATAGCTACTGCGCATCAATTAATGATGATTCATTTTTGTCTCCACGGGAACCAGCGACTGATGACTTTGACAGCTTGACAAAAAGACCACATCCTCTCTGTCAATGTGTATGTCACTTAAAGAGGAATAAAACTGCATTGACAACATTCCTCCACCTAAATTCCTATTCCTAGTCCGACATTCCAAGCATTCCTATCCTCCTATGCTTGATCTACACTCCTAGTTCTAACTTTGTATACTTATTGTACTTCCCAGTTTAAACATTCTATCACAAGTCCTGTATTCATGTTCTGACCCGTTTTCTAGTCGTGAATTCGTTCCTCAACCCTTGAATGGCTTTTATTTATTTTACTCTCTTCCAAGCGTAAATATTACTCTACAACTGAGTCTTTTTGGTCACACTCTAAATGGAGTCAAATCTACTTGACAGAATTTACTTTGTAAATACAATTTCTATCATTGGTCCTAGTCCTATTCTTACGAGATACCAAGTCATAACCTTTTACCCCCCCCCCCCCTTTTTTTTTTTTCTTCAGGAGAGCTCAGTATTGTTCATTCGATTTGACATCATCATTGCTCTCCTTTTTTTTTTAAAAAAAACAAATTAAATTTTTTTTAATAAATGTTTTTTTTTTAAATATATATACATATATATACATATACACACATATATATATATATATATATATATTTTTTTGTATGTGGGTGAATATGTGTATGTGCGTGCGTGCGTGCGTGCGTGCGTGCGTGCGAGCGTGTGTGTATTCATCAGTTCACCTAAAGCCCATTAAAAAAAATCCCATACTAATAATATAATATAATAATAAATTGCCAAATGCAGAAACATCAATGTAAGTTATCACGATGTGGGGGCTCTCGCTAACAGACAGAATTAAGTAACCAGAATTAGGTTAAAAAATTCTATATACGTAGACCATGTTTCTATAAATTTTGATATTTGGTTTTTATTTGAGGCAGATATTTTTTCCATTAAAATGTGATTTATGAGGAGGTTAGACCATTGGTCGATATTCAGAGTTTGTTTATTTTTCCAGTTAACAAGAATTGTTTTTTTAGCGATAGTAAGGGCTACAAGTGTAGATTGAAATTGTTTATGTGGTAAGTCAGTTGTTGTTAGGTCACCTAGCAAACACAAGTTTGGAGACAAAGGTATCCTACAGTCCAAAATAGCGGAAAGTTTTTCTAAGACTTTAGTCCAGAAATACATAACCGAAGTACATAACCATAAAGCATGAACATAAGTGTCTGTAGTGTTTTGTAAGCATTGGAGACAAATGTCGGAGTCTGAGAGTCCCATTTTCTTCATCATATATTGAGTAATGTATGTTCTGTGACTAATTTTATATTGGATAAGTTGTAAATTTGTGTGTTTTGTCATTTTAAATGCGTTTTCACAAACTTGAATCCAAAACTCAGGTTCCGGTGCTATAGACAAGTCTGTCTCCCATTTCGAGATTTTTATTTTTATTTTTTTATCCCGGACCATCATACTGTTATGTAAAGTTCTGGTGAGAACCTTCACCGGTTCTTTTATATTTAATGCTAATCTATACTAATAATAACAACCAGGAGACTGCATATTCTCGGTTGAACTATTTACTGGATGCCAGAAAGATCGAGTACACAGCCGTGGAGTCTTTTCTACTGGATGTGGAAGAAGGCCTAATCTGGTCCAAATGGTTTCTACTCTTATGCTGTCTTGGCACACACACAGGGGCGGCTCAGTCTGGCCCATGTGACTATGTGTGGACCGATAGGGACCTGATGGTCTTAACTAGTTTTAACTAGATAAGTGTGCTAGAGTGCAGATAGATATAAAGATGTCAAGCCAGGACAGGTCACAGCGACATAACGGCCTAGTTCAAGTCACCTATCTAATCATTAAGTGGCCTAATCTAACAGCTATTTGAAAAGAATAATAAATCCTGTTTAACCATTTTGTATGGATTTTTTATAGACTCAGGTGATACATTTTGCCTCAACTGCTTGAAGCAACAATTTAATCAATTTCACACAGTTGCACATTTCTTAACCATCAATTATATCCGTCCTAACTCAAGGTAAACACGCACGCTACTGAAAGCAGAAATCAGCTTAGTGACGTCTTACTTGATTATACCCTTACTGCTGTTTTCTTCAGCTGCTTTTATTTCGAATCTGTGGTGACACCATTTTGATGTTTTTGCGGCGAGCGTGGCAAACTTGTCACACTGTTGCTCTTGTCTGTTTGCTACGTGCACAATGTGCACTTGAAAGAAAGTGCCTTTAACATGTAAATAACAGCCGGGTGTGCCACTCGGGCAGGAAATCAATTTGCCTGCCGCTTATACAAATGGAAATACAGTGTTACCCGCTATATTGCGCTTCATCGTTCACGCCTCCACTATATATCACAGATTTTGATGTTTTTTTTCGTTCTCTCAGGCAAACCAGAATTTAGTCATGTTATATGATAATCTCACATTTCTTGACAGCGCGCACTTGAGAGAACGGGCAATAAATAACAAATACTTGAAGAAAGTGTGTTTTAATATGTTCAAATGTATTTTAAGTGTGTCAGAGGGGTAAAACTACCACAAAAAGTTTTTATATGGTCTCTGTGTGACCGATTTTCCACATATACCATGTTTGTTATAGCAAACTGTGTACAAAATCTTTATCAAACAAGGGTGGATGGTTACCATTTTTAAAAAGCCCTGCGTGGGTTTACTGACACTTAAATTCATATCGGCCGACATCTCCTAAGCACTTCAGAATGTCCAAACAGCAAGTTAGGGGAACTAAACTGTCATCTCACATTGAGAAGATTGGAAGATGTATGTGGATAGATAACACTCCCAAGGCAGCTGTGACAAAGATAATGACTGTTTAGTCCCCACAAAGCCATTCCCGCTCCCGGGACGAGCTTTAAGGTGTTGCATTGCATTCTGGATCTCACCTCCAGTTCCTGTTCCCATCACAAGGACTGGACAACACCAATCATTTAGTTCATTATACTTGACTCAGGACAAATGGACCCTGGGAGATGGAGGAGTCAAAGAAAGTAGACAGAGATTAAAGGAAATAAAGTTATAGGTTAAGATGAAGTATAGTGGGTCGGGCTCGGAATGCTTTACTAGAGAAAAGATAAAGGATAAAAGGTTTGGAATAGAAATGTAGTAGGACGAGCGATTGAAGGTTAGGACTAAAGATAGGAGGTTATGCCTAAGAATGTAAGACCAAAGTTAGAATAGAAAGTAAGGACAAGGACCGTTGGACAGGAGATTGAGGTTTAAGATTCAAGTATGGACCATAAAACTAGACAAGTATATAACTTAAGTGTATAACCAGGGAGGTTAGGACTTGGAATTTAGGATCAAGAATAGTGGTTAGAACTAGGAATGTTGGACAAAACATAGAAAGTCCGAACTAGGAATTTAGGACGAGGGATAAGAAGTTTGGACTAACAATCCCAAAAAAACAAATATTAGAAGGTTCAGACAAGGAATGGAGGACAAGAGATACTGTACTGGGAATGTTAGACAGGGGATACAAGGTTAGGACTTGAAATGAAGGCCTAAAGATAGGAGGTCAGAACTGCAAATGTTGATTCATAGATGGGATGATAAACTCTAAAAACAGTTGGGTCAAAAATAACCCTATTATGGGTCAAAAATGGACAGATCCTCTACTTGGGTCTATTAGACCGAACTTTGGGTCAAAAATTGGGTCATAATGTATAAAGCTACCCAGAAAGTTGGGTTGGACAGTCAATTTGGGTCAATTTGACCCACCTTTGAGTCATAATTGGGTAATTTTCTATAAAAACTCAAAAAGTTGGGTTTGGATCCTTTACTTGGGTCAATTTGACTCAACTTTCTGGATTGTTTTGCACACAAAAAGGTCATTTTTGTATAAAACAACCCAAAAAGTTGGGTCACATAATCCTCTACTTGGGTCAATTTGACCCAACTTTGGGTAAAAAAAAAAAGGGTTAATTTTTATAAAACAACCTAGAAAGTTGGGTCACATCTTCTACTGGCATCATTTTTGACCCAACTTTGGGTAAAATAAAAATTAAGTCATATTGTGTATAATGACCCATAAAGTTGGGTCAGATCCTCTACTTGGGTTAATATGACCCAATGTTTTTTGTATAAAACAACCCAGAAAGTTAGGTCAAATTGAACCACAAAGTGGATCGGTCCATTTTTGATCCATAATTGGGTTACATTTAACCCAACTGTTTTTAGAGTGTAGGTAAGAACAAGAAATGTAACACTAAGGATAGTGGATAGAACTAGGAATGTTGGATGAAGCAGCAAAGGTTCAAACTACATAGAGCTAGGGATAAAAAATTAGGACTAGGTATTTGTTGGACTAATGCAGTAAAGTTGTACCCTACTACAGCAAACCTCAATGATTCAGTAAATAGTGTTAATCAATAGTGAACCATATAGAAGTCTTCATACACTCACTGGATTTTTTTATGTATTGTATTGTTGTTAGCATGCGTTTATAATCAAGCGGCTGCATACAGTGCAGTGCATACTGTACATTTAGGCATACATTATATATGGAGTAGATGTAACCCTGAATGAGCCATTTCATAGCTGCATGACGTGTCACATGACAACATGTGCAAATTATTTTTTATGTATGTGTGTGCATGCAGTCATCCATCTAACATTAATTTCCACTTGCCAAATAACACATACGACTTCAGCACAAAGCTATTTCTCACTCAATACATGTACATATATATTGAAAGGAATATACTGTATTTGTTTAGATTTTTGCTCGTGTAGCTTCATGTACCAAGCTGCCTGCCTGGAAAGATTTAATCAGATTCTTTATTTATGGCCGCCTTCATTATTTATGTATTTGATTATTTTGTAAATTATTTATCTATTGAATTATTAATCCCTCTTCATGACTTTCCTCCCTCCATTATTCATGATTTAATTTGAGATTATTGCATCAAGACGCTGCCTTGTTGCAGACGAGGATATTAAATCTATGTCTCGGGCACGTCTTCCCCCCCCCCCCCCTTCGCCGTCTTTGTGTTGTCGAAGCTAAAGAAGCAGAAAAACAAAACAACATAATGCTGTAATGCACACTGACACACTACACACGCGCATGCTAGCATGTTCACAAGGAAAGCAGTGGGTTTTTAAAAACAACAGTGAACAAAACTGAATAAACAGAAATTGCGACCAGCAATCCGTGCAACACAGATGTGAAGTAATTGTAGCATAGCTGTAAACTTGAAGGTGACTCACACTGGGGCCAGAAACCCGGACTAGAGGTGCAGCAAAGTTTTACTTATTATTTATGCATGTGTGCGCACCGGAGCGTGATGTCAACATATTCTCGCACACACACAGTAAATGAAAGCACCCCAACCAAAAAAGTGATGCTCATAGCTGATCAACTTTGGTTCGAGTAAATTTGGGTTTCAAGCCCGTCTTGGGGTTTAAACTATGGGAGATAAAAAAAATAATATGTATATATATATACACACATTGGCAAGTTGGGTTTGAGGGTTCAAAATACAAGTAGGCCATTTTAGGGTCCAGGGGTCTTTCAAAGAAGAATTCATCAATTGCTATTTGCTATCATATATGACCCATCATAGGAAAATGAATTGAGTTACGATTGAGGGCGAAGAGCAAAGGTCTGCTAATGCAAGGACCTTGAGATGGATATCAAGGCTTTGAAATTAATGTTTCCATATCAGTCTTCATCAAGATTGTGAAAGGACTTGGTAGAAGACTTCCACTTGCAACCCTTCCGTGCCATCTGCCTATCAGCGGCGTCCTATCAAGAAACAATCAACAGGACCATCTGCGGTCTGCTCTCCAGTTCCCGTCATCCTTCCAAAGCAAATAATGACAAACGGGAAAAGGCAGGGTGACTAAGTCAGCTGTGACTCGCCCGTCGTCCAACTGCAGATCTCCGTCAAACACAGACACAGTGGCGGAAAGAAAAGACTGTTTGACTGGTGTCATAATGGCAGCTTTAATCTGGATTTACACAGATTAGGCAAAGTGAGTGGATCAGGATGCCTGCTGATTAGCGTCAGAATTTAACTCTGTGATCAAGAGGCTTGTACAAGTTCAAAACTTTGTGTTTGGTGTATGCGAGCCAGCAGGGATGCAAAAATGAATGGAAATGAAAGATGCAAATCGCCAAATGCTAATCCAAGCCAGAGTTATGATTTCAAACTAGAGTTAAGAGTTTCAAAGTCAAGATTGAGCCAAGGTTAGGGTTTCAACCCAGGGTTAATTCAACATTAGGTTGAGGTTACAGATTCAAACTAAGGTTAGGATTTCAAGTTAGATTTAAATATTCAATCTAGAGCTAGGATTTCAAATTCAGGTAACAAACCTGGTTTAGGATTTCAAACTACAGCTGATGTTTCAAAGCAAGATTTTGACCCTGGATTACGGTTTTTTAACCTAGAGTTAGAGTTTCAAAGCAGGGGTTTGAGACAATTTTAGGGTTTCGAATTAGGTTAAGCCTTTCAAATTAGGGTTTCAAGCCTAGGTAAGGGTTTCAAACAAGGGTTAGCGTTTGAAATAAGGTGATCATGCCAAGGTTGGGTCTTTCAATCATTGTTTAATGTTTAACGTTTGAAATTAGGGTTTCAACTTCTAGTTTTAAAACTAGATTTGAAGCTCCTTCCCAAGCTTGACCCTCTGGTTTAAAACCTCAGTCTTGTTGGAAACAATAATTTGAAACCCTCATTTGAAACCTAAATCTGTTTGAAACCTTAACCCAAGAGTGAAAACCTTGTTTGAAACTCTAACCAACCTATTTTTAAATTCTGCCCTCGTTTTAAAACAACATTTTATCATCTGAAACTCTAACCTGGCTGAACCCCTGATTGAAAAAAAACAACCTAACCCAAGGTTGTGTAGCTAATTTAAATCCTAACATGAAACATTAATTTCAACTTTAACCATTGTTTGAAACCCAAATTCAAAATCCTATTTTAAACCCACAACACCTTTGTTTAACCCCTAACCCCTGCTTAATAAACGACCGTCACAGCTCACCTGTTTTTGAGGTTTGGTCATGTGACGTTCGCAAGCTGAGCTCACCTGGCACTGTGATGTCATTTTCAGTCAACAGCAAGTGGCAAAATGGCCGCTCCCTGAGATGGTTAAAAACTGGTGCATTTATATTCCACAAATTTTATATTAATTAGAATACTGTGTTTATTAAACTAGTGGGGGAGCACACAGCATATTGTGAAGATTTTTTTTAACTTCCTGTTTAAAAGAAGCATAAGAGAACAAATCAGCACAATGGCCACTTAGCTTCTTTCATTCGCCGGCAGCTACGCGGCAAGAAAGCCTGCATGAAGGTCCGAAGTCTGGACGAGCACCAGAGATAAAGCAGTGGGAAAATGTGGCGGAAGGCAGAGGAGGAAGACGAGGAGGAGGAGGAGGAGGCCGTAATGAAGCCAGCTGGTCGGCGTCCAGACAGGCGGCGGAGGATTGATGGAGGCGGCGACCCACGAGGGGAGGACGGGCAGGATATATTGTGGCCAGGCGGCTGTATTGTATCAGGATCCTCCAGGAGGTGCTTCTCCTTCCAGGGAGCGTGCGGGCCTCCGGGCCCTGCCAAGCGCCGCGTCTGCTAATCGGCCAGCAATTACTAAACTAATAGACCTACGCATGTGCCGTGTCTCACCACTGCGCCATCAGGGGAAGAGGACACAAGCTTTTTAGTTTATTTAAAAAAAATTCTTTCTTTTTTTTTACACTTTGTCGCCTGCCTGATAGTAGCCCAGTGACAACTAACAAACTCTGGTTTGAAAGCCCAATTCAAGTTTCAAAGCATCATTTTAAAAGCCTAACCTAATTTTGAAACCATAATTTGAAAGCCTAACCCAAGCTGTTAACCTCAATTTAAAAGCTCACTCAAAATGGAAACCCTAATTTCAAATCATAACTTGAGCTCGAAATCCTCATTTCAAATCATAACTCAAGCTTGAAATACAAACCCTAAATTGAAAACTTTAAAACTCCATCTATAAACCCCAAATTTGAAAGCACCCAGAATTTTGTTACTATGCATGAACACTGCACCGCCTGTAATATGTCGGAGGCGGCCATTTGAGGTTAAAGATGCCGAATCAGCTTGATTACGTAAACAAATGCAACAAATATGTCAGGAGGGCAAAGACTCATTGAGGATCTACAGATGATCTCCTGCAGCTAATCAGATGCGCTTTTGGATTTTATCGACTCAATACCACCCTCTTCCTCTTCCTCTTCCTCCTTTTTTTTTATTCAAGCCATCACGCTACTGAAGCCTCTTTCAAAGGAAAAAAATAAAGAGTTTGTCAGTTGATTAAGCTACATGTAGATATGAAACACTTTGCTAAATATAGTGTAAATAACGACATATACTTTATACTTTACTTACTTTTATATTTTATTTTAGTTATATTACTTTTTCTTATAAAGTTGAGTTGCGATATGCCCTATGTAATAACTAACCTTAGTTTCAATTAGTGTTGTTCCGATACCGATACTGGTATCGGCAGAGGCCTCGATACTGCATTAAAACAGTGGTATCGGTGAGTACTAACAAGTAACATTCCGATACCATTCATTCTGATGCTAATACTTTGGATGCAGCATTTTGTGTCTTACCCATGCATGACATTCGCTGATGTCTGACATGTTTGAAGATATCCTATTGGCCCTTGAATGCTCTGAACCAAAGGCAGGACAGCTTTTTCATGTTGAGAAAAAAAAAAACAACTTGGTATCGGCATCGGCCGATGCAAAGCTGCGTATCAGAATCAGTATCGGGGGGCCCAAAAAAAAACGGTATCGGAACAACACTAGTTTAAATGCTGTTGGTACTAAAGATTGTGTGGAAGTGGAAAAGCTTCTCAGCTGTGTTTCCAAATACATTTTTTGTTGGTTTTGTCCATCAACAGGAGCAGTCAGGCATCACACTGTTGCCACAATTTAAATGTTTTGTTTTGCTTTTGCTCACATCATAGTTCATCATGTGCTTAGCAGGAAAACAAATTGTTTCTTTGGTTCTCTTTTTCCATTTGCACAATGGGCCATAAACAATAGAGTCGAAATGATATTTAAACATAACCGAATGCCAACATGACGATCTGCCTGCTTCGGTTGTTGTTCGCTACAATTGAAGTGAAGAGGTGAGACCACCATGTTCTTACAAAATGGACGCCGACTCATGTTAGGGAGCCCCTGGGAGGTTCAGGGGCGAAGGTCTGGGGTCCGAGTGGATCCGGAGTCCAGACAGCATCAGATGTGTTGATAGAGCAAATGTGTGTGTTGTGTTATCAGGCTGGAGCACAAAGTGAAGCATCCCTGATTTGATAGCACGTCTCTCTTTTTGTTAACCTCAAATACACTACTGATTATTTTTGGCCTCGCAGGACGCCACCAATTAGTTGATTTGTCTACTAAAGCTACAGACTCGTGCTAATGGACTTAAAATAAAGCTAAGAACTGATGTTAATTTTGGGGGTAAAAAAAGTTAACCACTGATTAATGGAATATGAAATGGAATTTTAGCGGCCTCCATAGTTTGCTAAATTCCCCCCATAAATGAGGATGTCTGCTACTCTAGATGCTTGTAAAGGCGCTTTCATTCTTCCAATAGAAAAACTAAACGTGACAGAATTTTTGTATCGTCATGACAGATGACACGAAGAAGAAGAATCTTTTTGTCTCTCGCTAACATAAAAGCAGTGACACTGCCTGCTTCTGACTTTGGAGTGCTCACATCTCTATTTGTGCTCCCGGGGGAGCCCCACTTGTCGGCGAGCGCACCCCCATATCCCGCCTCTCCCCCCATCCAAAGGAAATCACCTCGTTTGTTTTGTGTCAATCCACTCAAATCCTGCCGCGTTGCTGTGCCGCGAGATCCCCGGGGGGAAACGACAAGCTTGATTTCCGCTTTAAGCCAAGAGAGGCATCTACTTTTGAAAAATACTGTATTTGGGCAAAAGTATTGGGACACCTCACTAAAGTGATAAGTGAATAAAGGGACTATGTGTTTTGGCCACACTGAAAAAAATCGAGAAAACTTGAAATGGTGGGAAAACAGTATATCTCCACAATTGCATACTCTAAATAGTTATCAGTTTTTTGCAGCAATTATCTTTCAAATTCAAATCTTTATTTGACAGTTGGCAATGCAGTCAAACAGTTACAAACTTGCAGCTGATGTGATGTATATAGAGGTTATAGCTAGAGCTAATTTTCAACCGTCCCTAAGTTGTCCTGAAAAAAGGGATTTTGAAGTTTTGGTTTGTGGAACTTCTGGTTGCTGTTTCGTCTGTCAACAAATTGACTGAGTGGCTCGGGTACTGAAATGTTTTTTTTAGCATGCTTCATAATGGTGAAGTCGGCTTCTCTCTCCTGTCCATTTTTTTGTATGTGGCCCTCAGTGGAAAATGTTTGGACATCAAATTAAATGGTTAAATGTTTCAAATAAAAAGTTATCTGAATAAGACTGTGAATGTGATTAGTTAATTGTCTATATGAGCCATGAGTTATGTGACAGATGAGAATAAGTGGCATGGACGGATGGACAGATGGATGAAGTCCCTCATCCAACTTCCAAATGAGTGAGTCAGTCATTAAAAGCCGTGTCCCAATACTTATGTCGGCATAATCACATTTTTTGGGGCAGCTGTTCCATCCTTGCCGGCTACAAATTATATCCCCCCACATGACTAAATTTCATTTTTAAAAATTATAATTCCAATCAACGATGTGATTATGCAAGTTCAAAATCAAAATCAGATGACAGCGAATCTGAAAAGGGACCACCCCCCCCCCCCAACCCCCAAAGGAAGTCGAGTTGGCTGAAAAACAAACAAGTAGATCATGAACTTTCCCCTAAGTCCATCACAATTTGTCTGAAATTGAAGCAGATAATAATATGGACAAATGTGTGTGTATAATAACAATAAATGGTAAATAATCAATGATGAAAACTTGTGGGTCTACTCTTGTGTCAAGCAGCCAACAAAGTCTTATTTCAAGATGTCCTTGGTTGAAATCTGGCAAAATCTCTCAGCGCCAGTTTGTCTTTAGAGGACCCTAACCCCTTCATTTTTTTTTTCGGAGAGAGCTCAGTATTGTTTATTCGGTAATCTTACCGATTCGACATGTCATCATCATTGCTCTCTCTCCTTTTTTTTTTAATGTGCGTGAGTATGTGGTGGGGGTGTGCATGTGTGCGTGCATTAATTCACCTAAAAAATCCCATACCGTTCACCTAAACCGAATACTTCAGAATGCAGCTAGAGTCGTAAGGTTGTCAGGAGACCCGAGGAAGGATCAAAGAAAGGAAAGTGAAATCCAGCCCCGACCAGACATCACCTACTACCCACCGGTTTACCAACCAGAATCTTTCGCCAACCCCCGAAACATCTAAATTCCAACAAATTAGGGAGCCCCTAACCCCTTCAAATGGCCAACATGACTCTAAAATCTGCACTTGAAAATCTGCCGACTTCCTCTGTCTTCCTTCTCGGGCCTTAATAATAAGACATTGTGGAGCCTGAAAGCAGGTGCAAAGACGCCCACGTTCCCCTCCGATCACCTCACAGATGTTCCCCTTGAAAGGCGGCGGCGCACCTCCTCCACCTCCTCCACCTCGAGTGTGTCGACCAAGACGGCAGCCATTCAAGTGGCGTCTTTTCTTCCCTTTGACGAACCTGCGAGGTGAAACGACAGGAGAGTAACGAGCAGGTAGAACGCCTCCTAAACACCTCTGATGGGCGTTTGTGAATCGCTGGCGACAACAAGAGGATAATATCATACCAGAGCGCTGCTGGTGCAAAGAAGGAGAATGATTGAATAAGGCTAATTAAAGCAGTTATTCGTCAAGCGAGCACCTGTGCCAGGGAGTACGTGTTTTTTTTTGTTTTTTTTGCTCCTCCGCCATTGCGTTTAACTCCTCGTCGATGCCAATCAGCGATTAATGAGGCGGCGCCAAGCCGATGGCGCAGACAAATTGTTTACGCCGTCTCGTTCGCCCGCTTTCTCCGGACCCTCCCGTGCCGCATTAAGGCTCTTTGTGCGGGAAGCCATTCCTCGTTATAGACACTGTGAGTCATCTGTGCAAGCTTTTGAGATCTTCTCAAACTTTTTAAACCAAGTTTACCTCTTCAGCATCTCGACCACGCAGTTCCTTCACTTTGTGATACTTTTCCAAACTTTTTAAGCTGCATACTGCTTCCAATATCCCAACAAAGATGGGCGCGCCAGCTAGTGTTATTTTATCGGCCATTTTTAAATTTAGTCTCAGTTTTAGTCCAATTTCAATCACGCTTGTTAGTTTTTATCATAGTTTGTCAACCTCATCCCGTTTTTATTTAGTCCATTTTTAGTCAACTGTAGGGGTGTGAATTGCCTCGTACCTGGCGATTCGATCCGTATCACGATTCATAGGTCACGATTTGATTAGATACCAATTAATCACGATATCTATAAGTCAATTTTTTTTATTCAAAATTTGGAAATACTAATCAGTAGTGATAGACAAATGAAGCTTCATGAAACACTTGTGATGTTGTTTGACTCCTCTAGATGGCACTCTTGGTTTAAATGGGCCAGCTAGCTAGCTAGCTAAACAGCTAACCAGACAGACAGACAAATGAAGCTTTATGAAGCACCTGTGATATTTTTTTTTACTCCTGTAGATGGCACTCTTGGTTTAAAAGCTAACCTCAAGTAAGATGTTTTGTTGAATATTTCCATCAAAAATCGATTGTTTTGCACGGTACACCCCTAGTCAACTGTAATTTGAGCATTTTAATCTTTATTTTAGTCCAAGAAAACATAATTTTATTTGTCTAGTTTTAGCCAACAAAAACGGTCAACATTTGAATCTTTAGTTTTAAGTCAGGACAATCATGTCCCCCTGTATATTTTTTTGCCAGCAGATGTTGAACATTCCGGATCTAAAGTTATTTCACATCAAATGTTCTCACCTTTTTGATCAAAAACAACTTGACACACAATTACAGCATGTCAACAAGTGGCTATGGCTGCATGCTACAAGCTAGTAAATTAGCCAGCATTAGTTAGCGATCAGATTAACATTATTGTTGGAACGTTATAGCCGTTGGATTCATGTTAAATTATGAGTTGACGAAATGAACACCAGCATCAACTCTTCAACCCCATTTTGAGTCCCATAAAGGAACAAAATTTAAAAAACAAAAGTCACAACAAAATAAAAGTATAATGAAAAATCCTAAACTACTATAACTGTGGTACTGCATTTTTTCCCCTGATATGTGAGAAATTTCTTCTAACAAATCTCAGGTCAGTGGTTCCGTGTATGTCTTGGTTAATTGTTATCTTAAACAAACAAAGATAATCAAAGCATCCATTTGGTTTTCTAGAAGTGTCTTCTTCACTGTTATTAGAAGAGCAGAGTTAGTAGACGAAGTTGCCTGGAAACACAGACAGCTGCCAGTCAGCGCCAAGTGGGGTCGCGTCCCAAAGGGCGTCCATGGCGAAGCATCCGACTAACAAAAACAATCTCAGCGGCAGCGGCTATATGTTCTCCCATATATTAAAACACAATTAAGTCGACCTGCAATTAACATGTGGAGGAGCGAGCCTGTAATTATCGCGGGTTGGAGCGTCATGTGATGGGAAATAATGGTCGCTTACGGATAATAACCTGCTTGTTTTCATCTGGTGAGCAATAAACTTATAAATAGCAAATTGTCACGTTCGCTTTGCACTTGTTTACTTTGGTGGATTCTGGCTGAATTAAATACATAAAAAACATGGCAAAGAATATTTTCAAAATCTCAGCATGAACTAGAAACTCTACAGGTCAAATTAATTACATTTTACATGCAGTCCTCCCTCCCCGAGGTCCCAGGATGATGCTTGTCCTTTGCATACTACTCCTGTGGCTACTGTTGACTTCAGTCAAAGTATTAGATAATCAACTAGAAAAATTCCCGCGGAAATTTTGAATGGGACTGCTGACTCATGTAAATGAGCTGAACAGTTTAAAATTTAAACGACTGGAATCGCTCAAGAAATGTGGAAGTTAACCATAATCAACTGAAACTAAAAATATCTCACTGTCCCTTTAAGAAAAAGGCACTTTCACGCACACACATTTGACTTTGTAAATGAGCTGAACAGTTTAAAATGTAAACGACTGGAATCGCTCAAGAAATGTGGAAGTTAACCATAATCAACATCAGTGATACTGTAGATCATCTGGATACTTACTGCCATTAAAACAAAAATAAATCAGAAACTTTAATATGGGTATGTGGGAGATATTTCATGAAAATTTTTGTCACGGTCACATGAGCCACAAGGTCAATTTTAAGGTCAAATTACAGTTCAAAAGGTCTAGAATATGCACCGAACTTCTTAATGATTGCAGATTTGGAATCCTTACTGAGTTCAGTAATACCCAAATGACCCAGTAGGTCCTGAGATCTAAGTGTTCAAAGGAAGGTGGCCACGCCCCTTTTTGCCCAAAATGTCCAAATTCAGAGGCCCGTAGCTCCTAAACCCTTGGTCCGATTGACCTAAAATTTGAGCTTAAGTGTTGTACCATCTGACCAAGATGAATTAAAATCCAAATTTGACATGGAACGATCATTTTGCAGCACCCTGCGAAGGGATTTTATGTGTGATGAATGAGACGTGTAGTTAAGTGCTCTAGTTCTTCTAAAATGTTGTGTGAAATTGATTCATTGACCATTTAAGATCTTTATCTTGCGACTGCACTAAGTGGAATTACCGATATATTTATTTCAGATCAGAATATTTAAATGTAATTTGTTTTCATGGTTAATTTGCACCACTGATATGCTATAAAAAATATTTTGTTTCTTTACTTTGTTTGAATCTCCACCGCATCACACAAAAAGTATCATGATTACGTTTATTTAAAAAAAAAAAATAAAAAAAAAAGAGACAATTTGGATGCACTTTTTGTTTGTTACTGACGATTTATCGGATGTACTCGGTATCGACATACTCATAATGAAGTGACTCGGACTTGGGTGAAAACCAATTTATTTGGGACATTATTAAAAAAAAACGATCACTTAACTCATAAATAATGACGTAAATAATGATCTATCAGTTTCACCAATAAAATATTATTTAATACGTACAGTATCTCGATACACGGGGTGTGATACGATTCAAGGACGGTTCGAGTTTGAAGTGGAGCGATTGGGTTCAATTCAGTGGGATTCGATTCAGTCTGATATGGCTCAGTTTGAGCGGGTACGATTCAATGAGGTTCTTGTCATTCTCGCCACTGTAGATATAACTCTCCAGTAAAAGACGGTTTGGTGCATATCTCCATATAAGAGGAACGATTTGATTCAGTACACTTCCATCTTTTAAATCAAAACGGATTCTTCAATTCAAATCATTTGTTGTTACGCCCCAAAGCAAAAAAAAAAAAGTGTGAAAATGCTACCAGCCTCCCTCTGTCCTGGGATCCCGTACACACTAGCCTCATCTCAGCTGAAAAAGGCCACTTTTTTCAATCATGTCAATTTGCCGCTACATTTTCCCCCCGCTTAGCTAAGGCCATATTCCCCATATTTACTCACCCGCCTGCCACCGCAATAAAACATCAGGAAGGGACTCCGAAATGTTTTTTTTTTTTTTTTTTAAGCCTGGAGCTTTTATTTGAGGAAGAATACCTTCTGTTGGCGGGATTTGCCGGCATTTCCTTCTCAATCCATCTGTTTTTTTAAGGTGATGGCGGGAGGCGGCTGTGGAGTGTGTGTGGGGGTGTGGGGGGTGGGGACAAACAAGAGAGGAGAAGAAGAAGAAGAGGTAGAGGAAGAAGAAGAGCATGTTTGTGCGCGGCGTCATTGTGCTTGATGCAATGTAGGTCAGCATTCTGCGCGGCGCCAGATAAGACACCAGGAACAAGTGTTGAGCGCACTTACAAGCACATATCTGTCAACAGAGGAAGTGACAGATCTACAAGAGCCCCCTCTCTCTCTCTCTCTCTGTCTCTCTTTTTCCCGTCCATCTTTTTTTTGTTTTTTTTGTTTTGGCCCGCCAAGTGTTTCCTTTCCCGTCGTCATTAGCATTTCAGCGAAAAAGGGGGCCAGATTTGAGCCTATCTGCTGCCGCGTCGGGCCTGGCCCGCCTTGTTATCTGCGCACTACAGAGGTGCAGCTGTTGAGCAAAATGGATTTGCTGATTTTTAAAGGGAGATGAGGGAGGGAGGGGGGACAAAAAGGGTGGAAAGGGGAGGGGGGGGGAATCAGGTATTCACAGGAATCTAAACGGCCGTCTTGTGTGCAAGTGTTTACTAATGTTTATTTTGGGGAATGTTATCTTTTTTTTCTTTTTTTTTTTACAGTTTAAATCCCAGGTGTCTTCGTTTTCTGACATTCAAAATGTACAAAAGATGAAGAAATACACTTTATAGCAACATTGCTTGAAATCACTCTGTTTTGGGGAGGGCTGCCTGTTCCATGCGAATCACTTTTGTTGCCATGACAACCATGACGCGATTAGGGCGTCTCAGTGTTGACAACTTTTGCCAGCAAATGTCGACAAAATAACTAGACTATATATATGTAAAGTCTAGATATAACTAGAATAACTAGCAAAAAACAAGACAGGCAGGCAACATTCCGCCAGACCCTCCTCACCCGGGTCACTACCTCTTCCAGCTCCTTCCCTAAAGTTGGCATAATCAAATTATGCGCTCTAAAACCATCATGCAGGTGTCTTCATTAAAGTTGGCTGACACTCAATATGTACCAAGGTTAAAAATACAAATTTGTGTTTAAATGATTATTTTGTGTGCATGTTTTACCTATTTTATATATATATACTGGCTGCAAATTAGCATTTCATGTACAAAATAGTATTTGGTGTGCATGATACAGGTCTTTAATGGCCACAATTCAATATATATATTTTTTTTATATGATTTTTTTTTTTTTTGTGGCCTCAATTTTACATTTCCTTGCCAACTAATGTTCACATTATACCGATTAAATTTTTTTTTAATTCTCATGTAATTTTTTTTGGGCTGTGTTGCTCTCAAATAGTGAGTTTTTGTATAGAAGCCATAAAAAGCCACTTTTCCACGATGTGTGTCCCCTTTTCAAACTTCCCTCCCTTCATCCACTTTACAGGCCCCCAAGGGTCCGTCTCGTCGACCAACTGCCTGTCCGACGTTGCTTCCAGGTGGATTTGGGCTGCTGCTGTTGCTGCATTTGACGCAACGACTGGCAAGAGCATCTCTTTTGTTTAACACACACATATGCACACACACGTGGAGGAATCCTGGCGCCGCTCGATGACCCCCGTGGGAGACGGCAGTGGGCCCCAAGCCATCAGAGAGCGTGGTTGGCTTTGCTCAAGTGTGTGTTTGTGTGTGTACTTGCCAACACACTGGACATGCGCACACACACACAAATATGGACCTCACACACACGCGTGGATAAGACCATATGCAGGCTAACAGGAAGTGTGCCATAGTTTTAATTGTATCAGATGGATGAATGTCATTTATGTATTTGATCACATGATCAGTGGTCATGTCACTTCAAGGCAGGAATTATTTGTCTAGAGATTAATTAAATGATTAACATTGATAATTTGTGGTAATTTAAATAATTTTGAGGTGTGCCGGTGTATCCTAAAATTCTATGCGAAAATAGTATACCGATTTGTTGTATGACTATTTTAAATTTTCAGCAATGAATACTACATTTTAATCTGTTTAAAAATGTACCTCTCACATTTAGTCTTTTATTTAATTAAATTTTTCAGAATTTCGTCTGTAAATTCAGCCTTGAATAGCCTCATGATAGGGTTGTTAACGAGGTACCTATTGTGATTGTTCTATCGTCAAAAAAAAATCAAATAAAAAGCTTTAGCAGCTGTCTAAAAATTATGTTGTTACACTTAGAGTAAAGGTAAAACGGCGTATTAGGGCCACGCATATATTTTTTTTCAGGGGTGGGGTGGGGTAATATTCCGAGAAAAAACGTCCAAATTTGCCACTTTGCAACTTTTTAAAGTGGCAAATTTGCAAGAAAAAAACGTGCAAATTTGCCACTTTATGAAGTAGCAAATATGCGCAAATTTTTCTTTTTTTTTCAGAAATTTACGACAAATATGCCTAGCTATAGTCTAATGTGAGGATTCGTTGGTGGTTAATGGGACACTGTTCATAAAATGAAAAGGCAGGATGGAGATGCATTTATTCTTAATTTAAACTATACTTGTCATACACGGCAGCTAGAGCGACAACACTTCCTGATCCCCTATCAGCTGACTAACACTAACCAATCAGAAGCTAGCATACTTTAGGTAAATGCAAGTGAATGACGGACAGCAGCAGATTCGACACATCAACTTTGCTACTTATACAAAAAAATACCAAAATGTATGAATGTGTAAATAATAATTCTGGAAACATAAATGTTTGAGTAAATATTTATTTTAACAAATTAACTCAAATGCGGACAAGGTGTTCTTTAATACAAAATTAGGAGCATTGTTGTGTTGATTTTTGTTTGATTGTAAATTGTACTATTCACACTCTATTACAAGACATGCTACTATCTATCATAGTGGCGATATGGCTAGCTAACGTTGGCTTGTTTCCAGTGGTAATGCTAGCTTAGAGTTGCTAGCACTGCTCTCCTCTTGAGGATGGATACGTATTCTCTGTGCTACTACAACTTAACGCTTTTATTTGAAAATCACTCACAGCTTTCGTCACACTTAATAGGGTGGGGGGGGGGGGGGGACTTAATGAAGTCAGGCTAAAACCGACAAGCTTCCACTTTAACCGGTGCACAGAACCCACTTGTTTGACAAACAAAAATCTCATGTATTGTCTCAGTTTTAGTCTGGTGTCACCTGTGTTGAGCAACTTGTGCTCATCTCCATAAAAGGGAGTCAGCCGTCTGGCTCCCATCATGCTTTGCTAATGTTGAGTGTCTACCCTCCTCTTCCTCCTCCTCCTCCTCCAGCATACCTTTTTGATCTTTCGCTGTAGTGAAAGGTCATAGCGCTTAATGGCGGCTCCACAATCAAGTGTGCCGCTTGTTGATTAAGACTGACGAAAACTTTTTGGAATGTCAACTTATTTATTCTTTGTGAGTGGGCTACTTTGTGCTGCTAGCTAGCTTTTAGCGCACTGGTGGAAGGAAATTGAACAAAGCGGCGCATTGAAACGTGAGCGCCGAGGTGCGCAGGTGTCTCTTAATCGTATTCATGTCCCGCTGCGTGGGCGCACCGCCGCACAATTAAACGATTGTGAAGACAATTTCAGCGCCCGTAAAAAGTTTACTCGTCATGCCGCCGCGTTGCTCGACCATAATTACTATTAAACTGTTTAACCCCCCCAAAAGCGATCGCCAGCTGCTGCCATTGACGACCACTTTGACAAAATGGCCGCCAATTGTTGGGGGTTGATTTGCTTTTATTCCCTTTTGTATAAAGATGCTTAAATGTTGCAATCAGAATCCTGTTTCGCTGAGGAAAAAGATGCCACAAAACGTAATGACCCTGTTGATATTGTAATTCAGTTGGTATCATGATACTGTTGGTATCGTGATACACTTGGTGTGGTTGGCGCTGATATGCTACGATGATTTGTGTAATCTAACAAGTGTCAGCTCGTTGCAAAGCAAGGAGCTGCCTCTCAGTCTGAAGATGCCCCAAAGCCATGGGGCTGTCCCTAAAAGTGGAGTAGGCGTGATGAGTGGGGGGGGGTGGAATCAACACACACACACACACACAGTTGCCCCCCTTGTGCTCATGCTTGTGCGCTTTGCCGGGAATCGAAAGAAGGCGGCGCTCTGGTGCGCTATAATGACTTTCCAGAGAAACAATAAGAAATAAATACCTCGGAGCGCCTCTATTAGTCAACACTTAAGCCCCCCTTCACTACCCCTTCTACACTCCCCCTCGGTACCTCCTTCTCCTTCTCCGCCTTCCTTCTTCTCAACTCTCCTTCCTGACTCTCTTAATGAGCCTCTCATCGGCGGATCATCTTCGTGATGGAGTTTGGAGCTAGAGGCCCCCCTCCACACGGATTCGCATAAGTCATTTTTTCAGATTCTTCAGAAAACACCCAAAAACAATCATTTGCATCATGATGAGATGATTTAGGATACCCCCCCCCCCAAAAAAAAAGACTTGGGCAATTATTTTAACTCATTCACTCCCAGCCATTTTCACTGAAGCAACCCCCTTCGCTCCCGGCTGTTTTACTAGATGTTGACTGATTTTGCAAGGCCCACAGAATATTCCGTTCTATTGCTATAAAACATGGAACCTACCAAAAGAAAGATTACAGTCTCTTCTTTCATCAGGAAAAAAAGTACATTTGTATCTGTTTCTGTTTTGCAGCAGTTAGCATTAGAATATAGCTACGTTTCATCATTATTCACACATTGTTGAAAAGAGCTTGTTGCAACATGGCCCTGGTTGGTCTCTCATACTCTGCTGCCACCTGCTGGCCGTTTTTTGTAATAACTACCATTGCTTTAAGCGACCTCTTCAGGTCAGAGGCTGAATCAAAGCCTTCTAGCATAAAACAACAACAACCCATAAACGTATAAATACGTTTTTGGGACTATGACAATATAAAACAAGATTTTTTTTTATACATTTTGGGAGCAAATAAATTAAGAGGGTGACAATATGAAAAACAAAAAATAAATTTAATTAAAAAGACTAAAATAATTGTCAAAATTCACGTTGTTACCATATTAGTTGATACTATTACTAATACTTTTGACAGGCTCATATTAAAGTTGGCATCGATATCATACTATTGATATTAGGATCTTGTTATAGTGCACTGTTGGTGATGCTATCACATTTGTGATACTATTGGAATGAGTCAGCCATGAGCTAAATGAAGATGAAAAAAATGAATGAAATGTTACCAGGTTGAAGGCCTGTCCTGGTTTGTTTGTTGGTGGGGTTTGTTAGTTAGAGGTCGGATGAATTGTTTGAAGTGTGCGTTATAATTTATTTATTTAATTGGCCGGTTTGTTAGTGTGTTGTTTTTTCTATATGTGTAGTCCACAAGCTCTAAATGATAATAAAGAATTGTAAAATGTTTCCATTTGGAAGAATGTTGACGAGGAGGCTGAGGGTCCGGGTGGATCCCCCACCGAACGCCACACACCCCTCCTTACCCATCCACTATTTATCCTCATATTCCAGTGCCGCACCCCCACCCCACCCCAACCACCCCCCCCCCCCCCCCCCCGTCCTGCGGGGCTTCTCGCGGGGCTCTCGCAGAAGCAGCTTGCACACCGTGCTGCCAAAAGAATTTATTAGAGCAAATGGTGCCGTAAGCCCCGTGGAAGGCGCACCTTATGTGGAGATTTAGAAGATATTAGCAGCGCGGCGCAGGCGGGAGCACAGGTGCGCACGCTAATAGCCATTGTCTTTATTGTGTGTGTGTGTGTGTTTACATGCGGACTCAGTCTGTGAGCAAATACGTGGATCCTCACGGGCCCGCAGAGAAAGTTGGGTCTTGTGCATGTCAGAAAAAGAAAAATGAAGCAACACTGATTAACTGCTGTTTTAAAAGTGGGCGGAGGAAAACAATGGCAGCCAATTACAGAGCGCCACAATCTGGGAAGTAAAATGTTCTGAATAAAATGAGTCCAAATGAATAATATCTTGTAATAACTCACCACACAAGGAAGTTTGAGGTATTGCTTTGATTTGCATTAGTTAGTGTTAGATGATTAGTTAGTAGTTAGTTGGTTAATGTGCTAGTTGGTTAGTTGTTACTAGTTATTTTGTTGGGTGATTGGTTGGATGTTTAGTTGGGTTGCTGGCTAGCGGTTAGGTGGTTGGTTGTTATATCCTTTGTCAGTTGTTTAGTTAGTACTTAGCTTTTTGATTGGATGGTTAGTTGTTGGATGCTGGTTGGCTCTTCGGTTGGATAGTTAACTACTAGTTGTGGAAGTTGTTTGGTTAGTCGGCCTGTGCATCAAACCGTCCCCTGGTTGGTTGGTTGAATGATGTAGTGTTGATATGGTTAGTTTCTCGGCTGGTTGGTTAGTTGTTGTTTTTTTGTTGGGTGATTGGTTGGATGTTTAGTTGAGTTGCTGGCTGGTGGTTGGTTGTTAGATCCTTTGCTAGTTGTTTAGTTAGTACTTAGCTTTTTGATCGGATGGTTAGTTGTTGGATGGCTGGTTAACTGCTAGTTGTGGAAGTTGGTTGGTTAGTCAGCTGTTGGTTGGATGATGGATTGTTGATATTAGTTTCTTGGCTGGGTGGTTGGTTAGTGTGTTAGTTGCTTCGTTGACAGAATTGTCCCATCAGGTGGAAAATTTTACCACTAGACCAACTAGAAGATAATGATGATTTATTAGTTGTTTGGTGGCTGTTATTTATTTATTTATTTATTTATTAGATTGAAATGTTTTGATGTGATGGTTAGATGATGATGACAGTTAGTTAGTCAGCTATATATTTTTTTCTTATATTTTTTCATGTGGTAACACTGAATAATTGACACTTTGCTACAATGAAAACTAATCAATGTATGTCTTGCATAACTATTTAAGCCTCTACTAACAAAATAAGTGAAAATGTCCAAATTGGACCCAAAGTGTCAATATTTTATGTAGCCACCATTAATTTGTGCAATGTTTAATCCATATCACTTGACATAAATGAACTCTGTAAGTGGTAATGGTTTCACCCAAATGTGTTTTACCTGGTGTCATCTAGCCGGCCGACTAAACTTAACTAAACTCAACTGAAGCGGCTGGAGCTGCTCCGGTGCTTAAAAAGCGCATTAAGCAGCGAGCACCTTCCCCACATTATGCGCTGCAATTATTCCATGAGTAACACCTGCACAACAAATTTGCCATTCAAATTTGCAAAGGCTGATCAAACAACGACGAAACACTGTCATTATTGGGAGGGGGAGAAAGGGGGAGGAAGGCTTTTTTTTTTTTTTTTGGTTGGGGTGCAGCGAATTAACGATTCAGCTGGAAGCAAACTTCATTTTATAGGTTTCATTCACCTCATTTCCCAAAGTGTATTTAACAAAAACAACAGCACAAATTGCTTTGGATCCACAAAACCTCACCTGCCTGGGGAAAAAAACAAAAACAACAATCAGAGCTTTGCTTTACTTTGCTTTGCTGATCAAACTTTCAATTTCTCAGCAAAGCAAGAAAGAAAGAAATAGAGGAAGAGGAGCACATCTGGCTCGGACGATGACAAATTGGGGCTAACGAATGAGGCCTTGTTGGATGTAATCCAGTAATAGCTATAATCCCGACGCATGAATAAAGATGGCCGCTGTCACCTGCAATCTCCCTCGTGGTCAATTGTTTATTGGAGGAGAGGGCTTTCATTTAAAATTTTTAACTCTTAAATGGGAATTTACACAATTAAAGCCTTAAAAATCCTTAACATAATGCATTTAATAGAGGCAGTGCGTCATATGTTATTAGGTTATTAAATGTTTTTTAATATCAGGTTTTGTTTTACACATTGACCCTCCTCCAATAATGACACATTTATTGAAGCAGGATTCTTACATGTTAGTGTCTTTAATATGATTTACCAATATTAAGACCTTACATATCTTTAAAAACGACACATTTAATTTGAAGAGGGGTATTTCATGTGACCATTTGGCTTAAAAAAAAGTCTTAGTCCTAAATTATATTTCCAAAATGAAGGCCTTTAAATGGTGTTGGAATGATAAATGATCATCACTAGTTTTTCAATTCCACCAAATGGCCTTTAACCCTTAAGTCTCAAAATGTCACTTGCGAATAAAGTCCCTAATTATACTAAAAATAAATAAATAGCAAACTCACGTTTAATGCAGCAGGGTCTCTTGCCCTTAAAAAGTTCTTAAGTTAAAAAGAAAAAGTGACTTAAGTCATACATATGATTTTCCAAAATGTAAGCCTATATCTTTAAAAAAAAATGCATTTAATGGATATGAAATTTTACATTTTATCTAGTGACCTTCAAGAAAGTGTTAAATGATGAAATGCTTCAAAAATGAAATACTGAATACATATCTTTAAAAATGCCGTAATCAATTGACATGAAGGCCTTTATTGTCCTTAAAAAAAAAAAAAACTGCAAATGGAGGAAAGCTAAAAGTCCTTTAAGTGGCCTGAAAACTTGATTCCACGCCCCCCTCAAAAAAATTACAGCATTAATGGCGCATTTAATGGGGGAAAGCTCTTAAATTAGTAAATCGCCTTAAAAAATGTATATTAAATTATATTGTAGTTTCATTTCCTTATATATCCTTAAGAATTACTCATTTAATGAAAGTGAGGTATTGAATTTTACAAAGTGGCCTTTAAAAAAATCTTAAATGTAAAAATTATGCATGTAATGGAAGTGAAGGCCTACTGTATATTATCCTTAAAAAATGACATTTATTTCCCCAAATAAAGGCCCAAACTACCCTATATTTATAAATGTAAATGGAGGCGAGGTCTTCAATTTGACCAAACAGCCTTATAAAAAATAAATAAAATCCATTTTACAAGTGATATTCCCCTGCCATCTTGCTGGTGGTCAACATTTCAGAAGCTTCACCTTATCATCCAGCTCAAGCCGCCCTTAAATCCCAATGTGCTCCTCTCTTAATGCCATTACGGCAAGGCGGGATCACGGGATGGCGACCCGGAGGTGCGTTTGAGCGCAATCGTGCTTTGCGGCGTTGCTCCCAAAGCCGCAGCTTTGTGTCCATTAGTCACACATTTTAGCGAGAAGGTGGCGACAAAGTGCGCCGATGGGGGATTACGCTCCTATCCGCCATTCCCGACATGGTTCCCGCTCAAAGAAAGGGCGCCGAGGAACTATTGTGTTTGACGACATTAAGGCGCTTAATCTTCCATTAATATTTTAATGATAGGAAATAGGCTGCGAAGTTTTACGGCATTTCCCACCACTCCGGGTTTGTTTACACACTGGCGGATGAATGGCGAACGTGGCGGGTCCAGATTACTCTTGACTGCGATTACACCAGCGGGGATTTGAATAATCTCAGTTGAGCGAGGAGAAAGATATTTTATTTTGTAATCGTAGATTAGGTTTAATTGGGACACTGGTAATCGTGGATTAAAGCAGAGTTCAGGCTCGATGTTTCACATTGAAGGAGGCCCGAACGCCTTATTAAAAGGGGACATTAACATCATAACAGCAAGACTACATTTTGAATAATGCCACTTAATGCTAATAAATATTTCAATAATAACAGTCACATATTGAAATAAAAAGGTTTTATTTCTGAACAGAACGTAGTCGTGATGAATGGGTCTATTTATGACTTTTTTTAAATGCAACATTAATAAGGATAATGCTAATAAAAAATACATCATGATATTCATATATTTGCATACTAACTTCAGAAATTAATATATATCAAAAGTTAAAATGGCCTCTCATTAAGTATCGCTAAATTTCACCTGGGTCTGGAACGTGTCCTCCAAGGGTTCAATGTATATCATTTCTTAGTTGTCTTGTGATGAAGATCCAAGCGCATGCAACAATAGCAAACTTGTGTAGGAAGTTGCGTTAACACGGGCGCGTGCCAACAGGAGCGACTTAAGTTCTCCTTCCTTCTCCTTCTTACCTCCTCCTCCTCATTGCCGTGGGGAGAGGGGAGGTTCTGCCGTGGCCCGATAAGTCATCTACATGAATGCCTGCCGCTTCTCACAGGTATGTAAATAAAACAACAAGCCTCACCACCCCCCCCCCCCCCCCACCCCTCCCTCCTTTTATCCCGCCGCCACAAAAGAGCGCAGCTAGATTAAACGGCGGCATCAATAGCCGCCTCCCTCCCTACCGCCATGCGGTGCCAAAAGACTAATATTAGTATCTCCGGGAAATAATCTCTCTTTTTATTCGGCAAGTTTCCCCGCAGAACGCCATTCACGTTTTATCAGAGGATTTAAGAAATGCGGATGAAATGCTATATAAGCTGGATCCCCTCGGGAGAGGTTCTCATTCGCCTCCTTTCCAGAGGCGAGCGAACGAGCGGCACCTTGGCGTCGAGCAAAGAGAGGAGGAGGAGGAAGAAAAAGAAGAAGAAGAGGAGGAGGAATTAATTTTTACCCTCTGGGGGGGGGGAAAAACAAGAAGATGCGAAGAGTCGGGCGTTTAGGCGAGGAGCGAGCAGCAAGAGAAACCAGGCTTGTTACTAATGATTTTTTGGGGCCTAAGAGAAATTTAGCAGCGCTCCACTGAAAGAGGAGGAAGCCACAAAAAGCAGGAAGTAAACAGGAAGTGGAAGTTGAAAAGGAAGCTCGGAGGAAGAGAATCTTCAATTCATTTGCATGGTGCTGTGTATTGAGCAGTACGACCAATGCGTTCCAATCGGGGTACCCTGGAGAAAACTTCACAGTCCACTTAAGGGGACTCAAGCCAGATTTGAACCTGCAACCTCAGAATTGCCAGCATCCTGTACTCAAAGTTGAAAAAGTTACGAAATGTGCCGATATTCGAACCCTGATGCTCAGAACTGTGCCACAGACCGCAGCTAGTTCACTGTGCCCCCGTTCTTCAATGTTCTGTCCAAAAATTCTGTTGTCACTTGAATGCCTCAGTCCTAATCTTCTCCTGACCTTTACCGACCTTGACGTTAATTCCTAAACTGCGACCCATGCAGAGCTTGCGAGCTTCTTCCCAACTTTGTGCCGACTGCGAAGTTCTCCCTCTGAGCTCCTTTAGCTCCGAGAGCCTTCCGGTCATGGATCTGCTCCCGCGATTCATCTCAAAACCTCATCGCTACTTGGACTGCAAATCTGCGTCCTCAATTCTCGCAGCTTAGTTCCGACGGCTACACTTGGCCACTCGGATGTTTTTATTTTCGCAGATACTTTCTCCCGCCTTTACGTTGACCTCCGCCACTCGCCACTTTGCGTTACGGAGATTACGACAGCAGGCCGCGGTGTCGGGAGCCAAGTGGCTGAGCGTCGTCGTCGCCTTTTCCCGGGCCACTCGAGCCTGAAAGCCTCATCGCGGCACCGTCGTCGTGGCTCCGGCCCCGCATCCGCCGTTTGACGTCCTCGTGACTTACGGAGTTCGGGAAGGGGTTCCGCCGCTGCCAAGCTTGACTTGGAGTGCACTTTCCCGATAAACAAAAGCACATCCCAGCTTGAGCTTTTCATTTCACACTATGTGCTTTGGCTGCAGGCGACGCTTTGCCGGAGCCTCTGGCCCCGAGTCCAAAAGACGGCTCCAGTTGGCTTTCTTTAAACAAAAAAAAAATGGAGAAGGAGAAGATGCCACATGTGGAGGATTAGTCACTATCCTTCATCCTCTAAGCTCTCTGCTCGCCCTACGCCTACCTCAACCTTCACTTTTTCCCCAGGAAAACCTGCAACGTGGTCACCTGACTCCCATCCTCCACCTGCACGACGCTCACTCAATTGGATTTCCGTATCAAGACTGACTTAACTCACTCAAACCACACGTGTGGATGCCTAAAAACACTACAAAACTCTGACATTCAACACAAAAATCTGTTCCGGGAACACTAGTGGTAGTGGACACTTGCAGACTCCTTTGATATTTGCTGAATTGAGTTATGATGGAGTCTCGCAAGTCTTGCCAAGTTCGAGGCTTCCAAATCGCTAAAAACGAAGCCCCTGTCTCTGCTCTCAAATGCCGTGGGCGTGGCCGCTGAATGTGTGAAACCACACCCTTGTAAAAAAAAACAACAACAGATGTTGCTGTCTCTAGCATCTTTTTTTATATGCCTTCACGGCCCTACATGTTTGAGCCACTAACAGCTAGCTTACGAGCTAACAAGCTAGGGCTTAGTAATTAACTAGCCCATGTCTCGGCTCTCAAATGCCGTGGGCGTGGCCGCTGAATGTGTGAAAGCACACCGTTATAAAAAAAACTGATGTTGCTATCTCTAGCATCTTTTTTTTTATGCCTTCACACCCAAATGTTTGAGCCACTAGCAGCTAGCTTACGAGCTAACAAGCTAGGGCTTAGTAATCAACTAGCCCATGTCTCTGCTCTCAAATGCCGTGGGCGTGGCCGCTGAATGTGTGAAACCACACCCGTCAAAAAACACAGATGTTGCTATCTCTAGCATCTTTTTTTTTTATGCCTTCACACCCCTAGACGTTTGAGCCACTAGCAGCTAGCTTACGAGCTAACAAGCTAGGGCTTAGTAATCAACTAGCCCATGTCTCTGCTCTCAAATGCCGTGGGCGTGGCCGCTGAATGTGTGAAAACACACCCGTCAAAAAAAAACAGATGTTGCTATGTCTAGCATCTTTGTTTATGCCTTCACGTTCTTTCATGTTTGAGCCACTAGCAGCTAGCTTACAAGCTAAAAGGCTAGGACTTAGTCATTAACTAGCAACTGCAAAAATTAGCGCAAAGGAGGGTGACTCATGCACAATGCTGAAGTGCGTCACTGATTTAGCTACATCCCCCAAAAATCTGAAGAACTGAAATGCTAAAAGTTTAACGCTACAACTGAGTCCTTTACATAGTTCTCAGAAGTTGCACATTTTCAGCAACTGAAACATGTATCATGTATTTCGAAACAAATCCTGAATTCGCTTTACGGGGTCTTTAAGTACAGCAACAAACTATTAATACATGTGCTTAGCGATGACAACACTCCACTCTTGAGTCCATAAATTATCCTCTTGTTAGCAAACGCCCGTGCCTATGCGAGCTCTTGGTGTACATATGGCGCTTCAATGGCGAAGTGCGATACGGGGTAAGGCGTCGCATCACCAGATGGACGGAAAGCAGGAGAGGACGACATACATGCGCCTTAATGCGCCCTCTATTAGAAAAGTGGCGGCGGGGATCTGACGGCGAGTGGCACCCGTCAAGGGCCGAGCGCCCGCACCAGAGCAGCTATTAGCATGCGCTGGATAGCCAAGGCGCGCGCCCACCAGTCTCGAACGCCCACCCGTGCCGGCACCCGCGGAGCCTTCGCCTGTCTCGGCGAACAGATGTGCCGCCCACTCGCAACAGTTGTACGCTCCCCGCGGTGGCCTTGTGGGAGACGGCGGCCCTGAAGACGGCGGCTCGCCATGTTGTTGGCGGCGCCGGTGCACGTTCACGGGATCAATATTTACCCAAAATGCTGCACCTGCTGCGTGTTTGCAGGAAGTTGGCAAAAGGGAATCTGCTGGAGTTTTCATTAACAAACAACTTTTTCTGCTTCTCGTAATCGGTTGACATTGAGCCCCGTGTCTATCGTGGGGCGTACGTTCCAGAACCACCAGTGGTATGTTTAACTATATCATTTTTTTACCAAACCAACTTATAATATTATTAAATAGACTTTTTTGTAGTATTTCTTAGCACATATTCCCGCTCTCTATCACGTAATGGGAGACTGTCATATGACATCACCTTAAGGAAGAAAAAAAAAACTTGTGCTTGTTAGCTGTTTATTTATAACCCCAGTAAAACAAAAGTGACTCATAAAACAAAAATGAATTCAACGTTAAACCATTAAAATGTTCACCCAACCACATAATTTCATCTAACCAAAGTCTGCTAGCTTAATGCTAACATAAGCAAAAGGCTATATAGACACGCTGATGGAAATTAGCATAGATGCTACCGCAATTCATTCAAGCAGCTTCTATTTTAATGTATACAGAGCAGTGAATACAACGATAAAGTCTCTGGAATCGCTTCTCTCTGTTCTGTGGGATCATTGCCAATTACTGTGTTTTTGTTGGGAACCTTCTCTGCCTCTCCCTCTTGCTATTAATTATGTTTCAGCTTTTCCAGTCGACTTCAGTGTGGTGCCTGGCATTTTGAGCTGCAATGCCGTAACTCAAAATTTGGGCTTGTTGAACACAAAACACACACACACACACACACAAAGTGAACTTAATTTGACCTTTTGTAAACTTTTGAATCTCTTAACGGTTCAACTGCTCGCTAACAAAGCTAAACAGAAAAATTCACAGCAGGTATTTTTTTTAATTATTATTTGTCTTTTAGCCATTATTTAATGATTATGCAAGGAACGGTGTATAACATCTCAGTCTTGATTTTTGATTGCCAATTGAAAATAAAACGAACGATACACGGATTCTCCTTGTGTTAATTTAAGCAACTGCTAATAAACACGTTAACGCGCACGCACTAATAACGCTTAATGAAGAACTCCAAGCGCTTACAGAACAAAAACACAGCCCCCTTGGTTTATTCTCAGCTAATGCAATAGTTCATTTTAATTGCTTTTTAATGCATCGCCTCGACTTTAATGTCGCACAACTTTCATTTATTTGTTTTAATCCACAATATTGTCTTGATAAAATAAAATCTAACTTTATTCATCTCACATGGGGGGGCTAATGCACTTTTTGAAGCAGGCAGAAGCTTAAAATATTTTGGGTAAATGAATATACTATTTAAATTATAGTAGTAGTAGTAGTAATAATAATAATAATAATTAGATTACATGGGCAGCAGGCTATATATAATCTAATAAAAATGACTGAAAAATATTAAGATTGCGCAATAATATAGATTACATAGTATTGTATCACGCTTATTAGCTGTTGCTAATGTACATCAGTTGATTGTCACATGAAGTAAAGCCACAACAAACACCACAGTGAGTGACATCTCATAAAAGTATTGCTGGACGTGTTCAAAGGGCTCCATCGGAAGCCACAGCTTGCCTCCAGCTCAAAAATCAACATTTCACAGAAGGACTTTGCCCCAAAATTCACATGTCAACACGCTGAGTCAACAGCAGCTGATCTGGGAGCAGCTCGGCTGCCGTCTGGACCCAAAAAAAAAAAAAGGACCAAAAAGGCATCACCGCTTTGCCGTCACCGTGAGGGAGTAGAGATGTTTTTGGTCTCCTCTCACAAAAGCGCTTTTGTCAGACAATCAGGAGCCAAGATGGCCGCTTGATCCACAGACATTACATAGTGGATGTTTGTTTATGTGTATGACTTAACATCTAATGTATAGACATGTGATTCTTAAAGTGTGCTAGTGTGGGTTCCCTCTAGTGCTCAGTCAAAGAATCACTGAATTAAATGTTCAAAAGTGTACATAATGTTAAAAAATAAAAATTTTAAATCTAATTTAATACAGCTGAATGTCAAGGTGAATTGGTTTATAAAGAAAAATAATGAAATATGATGTGCACTAATTTGCAGGTTTGAATGACTAAAATATAATTATATAATTACTCATCTGTTTAAAGTAAAAATGTTTTCATGGCTGATATTTTCTCAAAGCCAATTCGGCTAATCATGTTCAAATTAGGTGATCATATAATCTAAGAAGCCAGGACATACTCTCTAAATTTCAAGTTCATCGAGCCGCGTCAATCGCGTCAACTGATTCCAGCAGGCTTTCAATTTTTTGTGTACTTTTTCTAGTTCCTCAAAGTTTTTGATTTGGTGCAGCCTTTTTCCCCTTTTAACCAGCCCCAAAGAAAAAAGTCACATGGTGTCAAGTCGGGGGCACCTGGTCGGCCACTCGCACGACCCGCAACATCTCTCGCCGTTCAGACATTTACAAAAGCAACGCTGTCAAAATGTGAAAGGGCCCCATCTTGCATGAAAATCAAATCTTCAACATTCTCCCAAGCAAGAAGGTGCGGGCCCCAGGGCGCGCTGTGTCAGCTGATAGTGCGGCGGGTGGGCCGGGGTGAGCCCTGGGGTGGCGGGGTTGGCTGGTCGGGGGCCGGCCAACGCCGCCGCTCTCCTGGCATTTTGGCAGCGTCAGGCGGGCGAAAGCGCGCCTAAGCTGGTTTAGGATATTCAAATATGGCCATGCTTGGCGCCATCTTGATCGCCAGTTGGCCCCCAGAGGTGGAAAAGGGATCTGACGGAGGAGTGCGGCGTCTTTCCCGAGTGCGGTCCCAAATCGCGTTTGCAGCTCGCTTACCTACACCACCTCAAGCTTTTCACATATTTGCCACACGATATTATAGTGGTGCCGTGAGATCAGGATGAGAATAGTTGTGCATTTTTCATCATAGATAGTTTTAATTTCACTAATTTGACTTTTTCTTAATTCAATTCATTGTCATTAATTTTTAGAATGTGTGTGTTAGTTTTAAATTTTTCCAAAATGTTTAGTTTTAGTTTGGTTTGTATTAGTTTCAGTATTAGTTTTAGTTTTTTATATATGGAGTATTTGTCGAGTGCAAGATATAAAAAAAAGAAAGAAAGAAAGAAAAAAGGTCACTAAGTATTGTGTAGCAAAGTAAATAAACTACAATTCCCAATCGACTTTTAAACCTTCCTTCTTCAGTACGGCTCTACAGTTATATCAAAATAAATACATTTTAAAATGAACCTGAAACCTCAGGTATGATATTAATTGAAAAAGACGAAAACAAAGGACATTTTCAATATAATTATAGTTACTTTTATGAAGTCAAAATGTAGTTAATCTAAGTTAACTATATTTAAAATTCTGATTTTATTCTTTCTAAAAATAAATGACTTCACTTTTGTTAACAAGAGTTTGAAAACCTAGAATTTTTTAATGTACATTTAGAACAGATATAAAATTTGTGATTAAACGTGAGTTAACTAGTGAAGTCATGCGATTAATTACGATTAAAAAAAAATTTGCGCCTGTCACCCCTAATTTTTTATCTTTTTTTTAAATGAATTGATAGCAGTGAATGAGTTGAATGAAACAATTATTTAATGAGAAATACATTTTAAAAATGAATACTTTTTTAAAAATCAATTTAAGGAAAGAGGCTTAATTAATGAGGATGCCTAAAAATTATTTCAGTATGATGTTGAATCTTAATAAAAGTTTTTTTTTAATTGTTATTCACTGTTATGTTATGTATGTAGTGTAAAATGACTTTTTATGTGTGTATGTGGGTGTTTTATTGTAGCTTGTTTTTGGTTTTGTTCTATTTATCTTTGTATAAAGTGACTTTGAAGGCCTGGAAAGGAGCATAATATTTTCATTATTATTTGTAATACTGTAGTAGTCGTCATAATGTTGTCATAATACTAGTAGTAGTGCCACTGTGGCAAGTAGGATGTAATCTTATTCCCAAGGTTTTTATTTTGGAGGTGCATTGAATGAACTCACTCCTAAAACAACATGTTGATTATCGGGGGCGATAAGTTGGATGGCGGGACCTGATCTTGTCCCAAACGCACAATACGAACATTATGTGAGGCTCAACAAAGTCTATTGACATCGTCACAATAAAAGTCCCTGTGGGCCGCTGATGGAATTTGATGATAATGATAAAAAAAAAATCCCCCTTTTTTCCCCCCCTCCAAAATGCTTTTAAAAAGCATCCAAATTCATGAGGTCAAGACGCTGTGACAGCAAAAGGGCAACAGATGGCGCTGTGATTATGACAGCGTCTTTCAGTATGCAGAGTTTGTAGTAGTGATTAAATTGAGACATTAAAATTTTCCGACAAATGAAAACCTTTCCCTTCCCCTTTTTGTGCTCTTTATGAACAGCATAAGACTCACAATATGCCATCTTTTCTACATATGACGGGTACAGAAATATGCTCAAGTTACACACTTCCACTATGAGACAAGTTTTCTATGTTGAGGAGGGGCTACATTTAGCTTTGGTTGTTAGTGGAAGTGTCTCCTTTAAGCAGTAGTGCACAGTGCATTTGGTACCAGGACCCTCACTGTGGACTGAACTAGGGCCCGAATGATTAATCAGCTGCCGATTATTGCCCTTCAAATATCTGCCAAAACAATTGGCCAGTTGGGCCAAATGGCCAATTATTTTCCCCTTAAAACATTAGAAACGTTATCGAAGTAAGTTTCCGACGCTGTGAAAGTACCATTTTGCTCGCGTAGCATTAGCAACTAGCAAGTGTGTAGCGTATGTTATTTTGGTTATTCTGTTTGAAAAGGAATGGGGATATATATATATATATATATATATATATATATATATATATATATATATATATATATATGTATATATATATATATTTATTTTATTTTTTTTAATAATTGGCCGATTAATCGTTAACTGATATCAGTCGGGCCCTAGACTTAACCTGACTTAATCCACTATCCCGTGACGTTGCAATTGTACATTAAAATAAACCATCAATGGTATGTAATTTAAAAAAAAAATTGATATAATAAAGTTAAAGTACCACTGATTGTCACACCGCATATGCAGCTGTGCAACGTCATCTGGAGCAGTTCACAATCAATATTTTAGCTAAAAAAAAATATAAATGTTTTTTCATTATTCCAGGTTAAAGCTACTCATTTATATTCAGTGCATTCCAAATTCATCTATATTAATCTATTTAGTTATTAAGAGGCTAATTTGGAAAACATTTATTGAAAAGGTCTTTCAAACCAGACAAATCCAAGAAAATGAATTCAAATACCCATCAAAGAAGCATAATAATATGTACCCACCACTACAGACATGCTTTGCTAGCAAAACAATTTTGCTCTGAGCAGCCAATCAGAGGACAAAAAGTTGCTGATGTCATCGAGGGCGCTGGCCTAGCATCGTGAGGACCATTTGAAATCTGATTGGTTAAAAACAAAACCAAGTCCCATCACTGATATAATTGTTCCATAGGCCACATTTTGAAAACGCTGGGCAGATTGGATTGACATGGCAACACAACGTGGCTGAAATCTGATTGGACAAAAACATTGAACCATGCTCATACACGAGAAACGTATAGATTTGTTTATTCCCCCCGTTTCACATCCAAGCGTTACAACAACCTGTTGAACGCTTACGTTTGCTCTCCTCCCGAACATGCGAGAGCGTTCCCAAGGCGATGCCAAGCCCTGGCATCAGCTCACCCTAATTTCATTGCGGCGAGCGCGGTCTCATGGAGGAGGCCCATTTATTAGAGATTGCTTTTAGTCTAATTCAATCAAGGCCTTTTTTTTTACTCGTTTATTTCCGTGCTGAAAGTCCGGCTGAGGAAAAGCAGGGCTGTATTTCCCTCATTAGCCGTAATAATGGGCGTAATAGCAATAATGGCATTTAATGCAATCAAAGGCAGAGACGCGGCCCATCAGTGTCGAAGGCAAAATATACAAGCGAGTCCGCACATTATTTTGGACCACTTAAAGTGAGACGTGGTGGGGTGGGTTGAGTAGATTGGCATCACTCGCACCGTAAAAAACTGATTTGATTAGACACATTCGAAGTTATCAGCCATTTGTAAACATCGTAAAAAATGAAAACAAAAAAAATGACTTCCTGCCGCTCCATCTTCGTCTCGATTAAGCGTCGTCTTAAATCACGCTGCCGTCTAATAATATTCACAATATTCCCCTGTTGGTTTTGGCTTGCAACGTCATATTTTATTTACATAGCGGTTATCAAGGAACGTGTTATTGATCAAATAAAGTAAAAATAAAACGTCAACGTTTGTTTACATCGAAATGTACAGCCAGTCACTAGTCATTTTGTCTTACAAAGAAAGGTCTGCTAGCTTAATGCTATCATAAACTGTAATGCGAAATGCTATAATTTAGTGTCACAGGCAAATTGGAGTTTATCCCAGTTTACTTTTATTGAGCAGTGATAAAGTAGTAACTGTTTGAAGGTTTATAATTACGGTAACATCTATGCTAATTTCCGTTAGCTCGTTTGAGGCGTTTCGCATTATATATTAGCCTTAGCTAGCAAACTTTCGGTTTGGTTGCGCATTTGGCTGTTTAAATACTGTATACGATACCTAATTCTCAAACGGGGGTTCATTGTAATTAGCATTAAAAGCAGATCGACTGTATTTTTTCATCGTTTTTCTTTGTAAAAGCATCTCTGTTAGGGAAGCAATTAGCATCCATTTGCTAGCCACCAAGCTCCCGCCTCCCGTCTTGGCGTAGCTGAACTGTCTAACGATGAAGGATGATATCGATCCATCACGACATTAGCGAGCTTGACAAGCAAACACACCTGTACTCTTGTTTTCTTTTCGATCTTTTTTTTTTTTTTGGGGTGCAATTTGTGGACAGCGAGCAAGAGAAGAGCGAGTGCTGCTTTAATTACTGCTGCTGCTGCTTCTGCTGGTTAAAATATTAATGGGGCACAGAGTGTTGCATGCTCATTTCTGTTGATTTTTAATTAGCGGTAATTCATTTCGCACAAAGCATGTTGATGCCTGCGCCACAGACATTAGCGGAGAGGCTGCAGAAACATGTTTTGCAGCAGGGGGTGCGGGGTTAGTACGACGGGCAGCATCCCCACTCTTATTTCCCGGGGCCAGATGACCAAAACCTCCAAAAAGGGACGAAAAGTCAAGAACAATCAGGTGTGACAGACGCCGGGCCTATTAGCGCACTAGCGATTAGCACCCTGGCAATTAGCTCACTGGCCATTAGCGCATGCTCGGCGATTAGCGGCCGAGGGACAAAGGCGGTATCATCAGGTAGATTTCGCCGGAATGGCACGCCACCAAACATCTCCATTAGCCCGCTTTGTTACCCAGAATGCCTTGCTGTGCCCACCGCCGTTCCCAGTGTTGCGTGCTACGCCAGAGTCGTCGCTGGCATCTGGGCGGCTCCTGATTGAGGAGCGTAAATAAATAATAATCCCTGGAAAGGCGAGCAGCACGTCAGCATCTGTCGGCCTCGCTTGCTAATAGTTTTTAGCGCCGCTTGAGGCCGGATGACGTGTGTTTGTCGGGTCAAGAGAGGACGGCTCCGGGGAAAAAAAAAAAAAAAAAGCCACCTAAAAACTGTGACCAAAAAATTTCTAGAATCAAAAACTTTACAGATCGTATATGTGACAGAAAACCTGGCAAGCAAGAATTACAGCACACAACACCACATTATTTGTGTCTTGCTAAAATTAGCCTGTTTTAAGGGGGCGGTCCTATTTCTCTTTTTGTGCAGGGTCAACAACATGCGGTTCATATTTTCTGGAAATAAGTTCCAAAAATGTGTGTATATATATGTATATATATATATATATACAGTATATATATATATATATATATATATATATATATATATATATATATATATAAATATATATATATATATTTATAATACTTTTCCCTTCACTCCCAAAAATGTGTTTATAGTTTTATATATATATATATATATATATATATATATAGAACATTTTTTTATGCTAGAGCATACAGAAAGCTTTGATTAGAGTATAAGAGATCAGCCAGGACCATGTTGCAACAAGCTCTTTTGCCCAGTGTTTTCAACAGGAATGTGAATAACTATTAAACTTAGCTATATTCTAATGCTAATTGCTAAAAATATATTTAAAAAAAAAAAACGTTAACAGATAAAAAAAAAAATCCTGATGAAATTAGAGAATCTAATCTTTCTTTTGGTAGGTTGCATGTTTTTATAGCAATAGAGCACAATATGCTTTGCAAAATCCGTCAAAATCCATTTAAACAGCCAGGAGCGAAGGGGGTTGCTTCAGTGAAAATGGCTGGGAGTGGATGAGTTAATGGCATTTCAATTTCACATACGGCAAAGTCGTTTGTTGTATCCTGCTTTTATGTTGGGATTTTTATATTGATTAGCATCTTTCCATTTATGATGACTTATTTGTAATCATTATTACTTTGCCTCCACACTATGGATTTGACTTGTTTCAAATTGGTACGCTCCAACTAAACGTGCCTTTCGTAGCCTAGCAAGGCACTGCCTGTTTTTTTTGTCCAGGCGCAAAAAAAGGTTGGAAGATGGCGACTGTTTTGCGGACGCGACGGCGGCGAGCTGACGGCCGCATAAATAAAGCATGTGGCAACATCTGGTCTTTGTAACTCGCCGAGCATTTTAATGCGACGCATCGGCGACGAGCACTCCCGCTCCCGCTTCCTTTTAGCGCGGAATAATCAACCATCTTTGGGGAATTGAAAAGCCTCGCGTCCCCTCTGTCTAGCTCTTCCTTTGGCGTCATCCCCGTGCGTTGTCACCCCATTTAAAGAGACTTTCTTTCTTACTTAGTTGATTTTAAATTTTTATGCCTTTGGGAACACCGCCGTGTATGTGTGTGTGTGTGTGTCTACATCCAGCACAATTAAAATTCACGCAGACTATTTTCCTGGCTCGTCACCATTTCCCTGCCACCCGGACGACACCCGAAATGGAAAAGTTGTACATTTGTTATATATTATATGAAGAGCAGCATAATTAACTCGTTCACTGCCATTGACAGCTATAGACTTTTAAAAAAAAAATTTTTTTTTAACTATTTCTATTAGTTTAACTTTTTTTTTTCATTTTTGTTAACAAGAGTATGAAAACCTAGATTTTTTTGTTGTACATTTAGAGACAGATACAGATAGAAAATGTGTGATTAATCGTGAGTTAACTAGTGAAGTCATGCGATTAATTACGATTAAAAGAAATTATCACCTGACACTCCTTTTTAATATTTTCTTTAAAAAAAATGTTTTTTTAAATTATTGTAATTATTTTTTTCAAATGTTTTATCTTTGTTAAAAGAAAAAAAGATTATTAAAAATTAGGGGCGTTAATTACACATTTTAATCGTCTGATGCCCCTAATTTTTAATCTTTTCTTTTAAAAAAATGATTTTTTAAAATTTTTACTTTTTTTTTTTTTAAAGACAAGATTATTGAAAATTAGGGGCGCCAGGCGATTACAATTTTTAATCGTAATTAATCGCATGACTTCACTAGATAACTCACAATTAATCACAAATTTTATATATGTTCTAATACAATAAAGAAAATCTATGTTTTCATACTCTTGTTAACAAAAGTGGGAAAAAATGTTAAACTAATAGAAATTGTTCAAATGAATTTTTGACGTCTATAGCCGTCAATGGCAGTGAATGAGTTAAGCTAAGCTCACCGGAAGCGCATCAATTAAACACTGATTGAGCGAGCGGTCCAGGGTCTGACAACAAAGTGTTGAAAAGGCCCCTTGGAAATTGTAGGGGTCGCCAAAAGTCAGTAGACCTGGAAAAAAAAATAATTGCCGCAGACACCAGTGTCACTGATGGACATGAAACGGGGTGGGCGCTCTCTGTCATAACACCATCCAATGTGGGTGAAGCACGGTGTCAAAGTTTGAGGAAAAGTGTGGTGCTGGGGTGAACATTTTTTGTTTTTACGATATCAAGATTCCGTTCCAATTTTTGTATTGGGATAAAATGGGGGATCTATTTTGGGGATAAAAGATGACGTCAGGCCAGTCTCTGCCATGGTGGAGAAAATGATCAGTATGCCCAGCTTTCAATAGCAGGAAGTGGCCAAGAACAAAAGACATTCTAAGGACATGGTGGGATCTGAAAGCTCGCGTCGGGTCACAGCTGCATCTTAGATGGCGTCGGGAAAATCCGTTTGACAGCTTTTATTTGCTCAAATGCAACTCTCAGGGCCATTTGTCTGATGCTATGTCAAGATTTCAGCGGTCAAAGGGCAGCATACGCATAATGTTAGCATCTTAACTGCCTTTTTTTTTTCTTTTTTTTTCTTTCTTTTTTTTTCGGGGAGCATCTTAACTGCCATTGACGGCTGTAGACGTCAAAAATTTATTTGAACTATTTCTATTAGTTTCACATTTTTTTGAGTGTGACAACCTAGATTTTTTTATTGTACGTTTAGAACGGATATAAAATTGTGATTAATCGTGAGTTAACTATTGAAGTCATGCGATTAATTACAATTAAAAAAAAAATTCATCTGACTCCCCTAATTTTTAATAATCGTTCCTTTTCTTTTTTTTAATTAGGGGCATCAGGCGATAAAAAAATTTAAAATTGTAATTAATCACGACTTCACTAGTTAACTCAAGATGAATCATGAATTTTATATCGGTTGTAAATGTACAATAAGTTTTTTCTAGATTTTTATCCTCTTAACAAAAGTGGAAAAAAATGTGAAACTAATAGAAATAGTTCAAATGAATTTTTGACGTCTATAGCCGTCAATGGCAGTGAATGAGTTAAGCTAGCCTGCTGTTAGCTTATAGCATTATTTTACACATGTGCCCCTAGCACGTCATTTAACTATAATTAATTTTTAAAACAAACGATATTAAAATGACGTGATCCGAGTATTCTGGCAAGCAAAATATTTTCCCACCCTTGCTCATTAATTTTGGAATCATTGCAGATTTATTTAATGTGGTTTGAAAACATGCATTCTTTTTCCCGGTCGGAGGAAATGCATTCTCTGCTATAAGCCATCTGTCACTGCATTGTCGTGATCCCGGGATCCGACCGCCACGCCGCAACTTCCCCCGGATGAGCTTCCCGCCAACTCCCAGGTGCGAGCGCGCTTTCGCTAAATCCTGCAGACTTTCGTTCAATAAGGTTCAAATATTGCCGAGGTTCAGCGCGGTTTAACGACATTTAGGAAAATCAAAGATGGAGGCTGAAGGGATTTCTGACGTTTATGGGAAGAAAAAAAAAAGATATTCAATTGTTGAGGACACCATGGTTGCCTTTCCAATACGTATTTGATATTGACTCTGTCCCATGAAAACCTTTTTGTAAAAATGTCTCTGTTTACCTGATGTGGTTTTTGGGGCAAAATATACCATGCCCCTATGAATTCTGCCTAGCAACAAGTGAACCGTAAAAAGAATCAACGTGACTGGAGTTGATGCACCTGGCAGTGAATTGGTGTTCTTAAATCAATATTTGTAATAAAGTAAGAGAATTTTTATTAATCTTTTTTTTTTTTTTTACTTTGGGGACATTTTTAACAAATTAGTTTTTAAATGATAATTAAATATTTTTGGAAGGATGTTCTGGTTTCATAAATAAGAATAGTTTGAATTTCTGAATTAATTTTAATTTTTTTAAATATTTTTTTTGTTTCGCTTGGAGAGTCGGTGGGGCGAAAATATTTTTTTTTGTTGGTGTTTTTTAAGAAAAAAGTCACTTTTTTTCAAGATGTTATTCTTTGAGATGAGTCATTTTTTAAGAAAAGTGATATTTTTGGGGGAATAAATATCAATCACATGTACTGTAAATAGTTGTATTTTTCATGTCGTAAGAGTTTGTAAAACTGTAACGAGCGGATAGAAGGAAATAAAGGAAAGAATAGAATCCTTTGTTTTTTCTTTTTTAAGACAAAAAAAAGTTTTTTCGTTTTATGGTAAATCAAAAAACCTTTTTGTGTCTTAAAAAAAGAAAAAACAAAGGACTATATAGATTGGAAGACAAGATGAACTTTTTTAACCATAAGTATAGAATATATTTTAAAATAAAGAAAAGTTGGATTTCGTCCTAAAAATTCTTACATAAATAAAGTTTTTTTTTTCTATAAAATTCAAGGGTATTTAAGGACGCAATTTTTCTTTTCTTTTTTTTTTCTTCTTTTTTTTGTAATTATTAAAGAATTTAAAAAGTTATATTTTAGGAGAAGAAAAGGTTGTATTTTAAATAAAAAATTTATTGGAAATGCAGCAATTACAAGAATAAAGTAAAATTGTTTTAAGAAGTCTTAAGTCAAAATCACACAAGATGTCGTTTTAAAAACTCGAGAATCTTGTTTTCGAGTTATTTTTTATTTATTTTTTAATAAAAAGAAGTCCCATCATTTGATATGTCTTTTACGTTTTTATTTTTTTTTTAGTCTGGTGGTTATTTTGTTAGAAACATAATAATAGTCATAATTTTCATGGGGGAAAAAATACTATTTTCGAGAATTTCAAGTACGGTTTAGTAAGAATAAAAAATCAGAAAATGCTGTCAAACAATACATGTGAGTATAAAATAAAGAGCACAGCAGACAGTGAGTGGCAGTCGAGTAGTTTTCCTCGCCTGTAGCCTACCCAAGTACTTTTCTTTTTTCTTTTAAATATAAAAAAAAAACGTTATTGCGCGTACGAGTGGCACCGAGGCTCGTCGAGTCTGTTTTGGTCAATGCACGAGTGTCGGCGTGGCGACGAGTGGCGCCGGCGCGTTATTGCTCGGGAATGGACGAGCGTCGAGAGGAGCTCGGGGTTCAACGAGCGACGAGAGGACGCTCGAGAGGACAACAGCGCTGAGCTGTTAGTCGTGTGTCGCATGAGAGTTTTATTAATAGCTCGACTCCCGCCTGTTGGGTGACTTTATTAACTTGCTTTTAGCTCAATACTCAAATGGCGGACTGACGGGGACCAATCAGGACGGGACCATCGAAAGCGGGTTACAAAATGGATGCCAAATGCCGCACACACTGACATACATTTGAAATTGACTTTGTAATATTTGTTTCATCAGTTAGCATTCATTTATTCATTTTTTTTTCTGGAGAGCTCAGTATTGTTCATTCGATAATTTTACCGATTTGACATGTCATCATCGTTTGCTCTCTCTTTTTAAATTTTTATTTATTTTTTTAATTTTATATATATTTTTAATATATATATATATATTTTTTTTTAATTATTTTTTATTTTGTATGTGGGTAAGTATGTGCATGTCCATTTGTTGCCATTTTGTAGCGTTTCTCTCATTTTGTTCCTATCCAATCCGATTTTAGCCAATGTGTTGCCATGCCAACCTAATCTGCCCAGGGCATTGTCCATTTAATTAAAAATCATAACGCAAACAAATGTTCTTTATAATTCTTCATATTATATATCATCATATAATGAATATATGTTACATGCAGTACAATGCTATCGTATGCTTTGCTATGCTAAGAGAACATTTAAGATCAAATTAAAAACAACAGCAGCTGTTGACTGCAAAGCGGCGGCCATCTTGCTGGGCAAATCTAACGAGATAAGCAGATTAATGCAGAGAAGGCAAAGACATGTGCCGCTCTCTTCCAGAACTCGGCAAACATCTTCATGTGAGCACACATTAATATGATTTTGTCCCGAGTTTGCTTCATCTAGTTGCATTTAAAAAAGAAAGAAAAAAAAAAAAGAAAACCCAGAGAGCAGCTGTGTATAATGCGGTGGTTACCACTTGGTTTATTTCCATTTCCCGTTTCAGATTTTTGGAAGTCTTGTGTAACGGCACGTATGGTTCCAAAATGCTTGGCATTACAAAAAACAAAACAGAATTTAAGTTTTTTTACCATAAAAAAAAAAATCATAATTTTAGTAGAATTTTTTTTTTTTTCCAGAATATATTTAAAGAAAATTTATCTTGCGAGAATAATCTTATTTTGTGTACCTGTGAAGACAAAGATTTGTTTTCTTGTAAATAAAGGACAATATTTCAAAGTTGTATATTTTATGGATTTTTCGAGAAGATTCAACAAAAAAAAGAAAGAACTCTTAACCTTGGTAGAGGAAGCGGTGGTTTGTAGTATCATGACAACTTTTTTGGACCGAAACACCTTTCAATTTCTGAGCATTTGGCCTTGGCGGAGGTCGCCCCTGCAGAAATCACGTTGAGCCGTGATGGAGTGCAGACCCGCCAGAACGTGCAGCAGGCGTACTCGCTGATGCTTTATCTCCACACGAATGCAATCAAGTCCAATAATTTAATAAGCGCGAGCAGGTCAGCGCGACGTCTGCAGGTCCGCTCCTGGCCGCCGTCTACCCACAAGCCCTTGGGTGGGACGGCGCCGTAAATCCAACAGCAAGCGGGAAGGTCCATCATGTCGCGATAAGACATCTTCGTCCACAGAAACAAACCAAGCGGGGAAACTTCCAAATGTCAACAATACTGAACATATGGCAATACAGTGTTCGCTCGTTTTACGCTGGAGTTCGTTTAAAAAAAAATACCCGCAGTAAATAAAATCCGCAAAGTAGTTAGCTTAATGTTTTACTTTTTTTATATAAAGGTTTGAAGGCTCTAAAACCCCTCACCACAGTTTATACACTTTTCTCATCAAGGCATTTCCATTTTCTCACATTTCAACATTCTTAACTCATTCACTGCCATTGACGGCTATAGACGTCAAAAATTCCATTTGAACTATTTCTATTAGTTAGACTTTCCATAACAAAAAATAAAAAGAGCTGTGAGCATTTGGACTATTGCAGTATTCCCCCACTATATCACAGAATTTTAAACCATTTTTAAAAAAAAACTCATTCACTGCCATTGACGGCTATAGATGTCAAAAATTAATTTGAACTATTTCTATTAGTGTCACATTTTTTTCCACTTTTGTTAACAAGAGTATGAAAACCTACATTTAGAACAGATATAAAATGTATGATTAATCATGAGTTAACTACTGAAGTCATGCGATGAATTACGATTAAAAATTTTAATCGCCTGACGCCCCTAATTTTTAATAATCTTTTCTTTCCTTTTTTAAATCGCGTCAGGCGATTACATTTTTATATTGTAATTAATTGCATGACTTCAATAGTTAACTCACGATTAATCAAAAATTTTATATCTGTTCTAAATGTACAATTTTTCTTTTGTATGTTTTCATACTCTTGTTAACAAAAGTGGAAATTTTTTTTGAAACTAATAGAAATGGTTCAAATTAATTTTTGACGTCTTTAGCCGTCAATGGCAGTGAATGAGTTAATGTTCAAACCTTCATAAATTTGATAAAATAAGTACATTACTATAAAAGAAATGCGTGCAAAATTGCACACAAAAAATCCGAATCAGCGAGGCTGCAAAAAGTGAACCTCGTTTTAGCGAGGGAACACTACTTCAGTCGTTAGCTTTGACTTTACCAAAAAGTACATTTAAAAAAAATCCAACTTTATTCTCAAAAGTTAAAAAAACAACAACAAATGAATAAGATTTTATTCTCAAGGAATATTACTTAAAAAAACAAATGTGACCCAAATGTGAATATTTTCTATAAAAAAAATGTTTTGTAAAAAGTGTTTTGGAAGTCTCAAATTTTTCATCTCATAAGATTACAAAATTAAAATTTAGTTCTTGAGCGATTTAAACGTCTATTTCTTGAAAAATACAAGTATTTTTTCAAAATACTTTTTTCCCTAAAAAAATGCAATATTCTCAAAAATATACTTTGCTTACTTATGACTTTTTTTTAAATAAAATAGTTGCAATTCTTGTAAGATTATAACTAACTTGCTCATTTTTTTTACTTAAAAAAAAAGACTTCTCACATATTTGTTATCTTTGTTGAAAAAAGTCACAATAAAAACGTTTCTTTAAAATGTTTCCATGATAACTTCTTATAAAAAATTACGTTCTTTTTTAACTTTTCTAAAAAATAATGACAATCCAAACAGCATTACAACTTTTAAGATTTTTTTTTGTGAAAAATTACTATTCCTATTTTTATTTATTTGTTTATTTTTTGCTTCTTGAAAGATTGATACTTTTTCAACTTCTATTCTAAAAAAAAAGAACAATTATTTTGGAAAAAGACAACTATATTCTTAAACTTCGAAAACCACATACAAAACTTAATTCTCATAAAAATATGCGTTTTTCTAAAAGAAAAAAAATTGTGTGAGCAACTGAATGGTTAGCTAACTTTTGTTAGGCCATGAATTAAAAACCAGGTAAGTCTTATCTACAGGATTAGCTGTGTGCTAATGCTCTATTTAGCTTTTTGCCTTTTGGCTCCTCTTCGTGTCCTTTTGGAAAATGAAATGAGACTCATGATTCTGTCAAAAGTTACAATTTGCAGTTTCTCAATTTGAACAATGTTGCCGGCGTATGCGAACAAGCGTCACATGTTGCGGCAGTCGTGCGTTACGCCACGCTGTTAGCCCGAGTCAATAACATTTTATTGATTATCTTTTGTGTGTGCGTCTAAGTTAATCGGCCCTATTATGAAATGTTTCTCAATGTTGTTGGCACGGTTGATTGACGTGTCACTCCGGCAGTAAATCAACCTGGCGTACTCGGAGAACAAAAGTTGCTTGGAGGTGAAACCTGTTTCAGTTCGCTGTTATTATCATTGCGATAATTACTAATAGGTGCATTTACCTCATTATTACGTCAATTGAAGTGTTCAGTTGGGAAGAAGTAACAATGTGCGTCTGCCCAATTGACGCTCAATGGAAAAGTTTTGTTGTTTTTTCAAAACCCCAATCCACACAAACCAGTTGGGGGGGGGGGGGATTTTACAAGAATAAAGACTTTTTTTTTATTACTTATTTATAAAAAATAAAAAATAAGTAATAGTCTTACAAAAAAGTATTTCTTTTTATTTTATTATTTTTTGTTGTTGATTTTATTTATTTATTTTGTCTTATAAAAAATTCAATTTATTTTTTAAGTTGCATTAGTACAAGAATAGGTTTATTTTTTCCAAGACAAAAAGTAGCATTTTTTTCCTCCCTAAAAAACAAAACAGTTCAACCTTTAATAGAATGAAGTCACACTTTTTGAGAAATGTTTTTTTTCTTATTTTGGAGAAAATGTTATCATGTTATAAGAATAAAGACATTTTCTTTTAGTATTCTTTTTATTTTTGCAGAAAAAAGTCAAGACATTATATCTTAAGGGTTGTAATTGTAATCCAAAAGTTGTGATGTTTGAGACTAAAAGTTTAAGGAAGAAAAATTGAGCAAGAAAATCATAATATTTTTTTAAAGTTGCAATATCACAGAAATAGTCAATTTTGTCGAGGCAAAAACTGACAAAACGTAATTTTTTCATGTCTTTGCATTTTTTTTGATGACGATTTTCTCTTTAAAAATTTTTTTTTTATGTACAATTACTTTTTTTATTTTACCAAAAAAGAATTCACTAATAATAAAAATATTAAAATATTAAAATAATTAATTCGATTTACAGTCCATCTTGTTTTGTAAATTAAATCGTTTCTTTTGCACAGTATTTGAACAAACGAAGAACAGTGTTTCAACTGCTATTGTTTGATCAGGTGTTGTGTAATTAAAGTTGAGTGGCACAATAATTGTAAGCGGCAGCCAGATCGCAAGCTATTATTAAAAAGTCCGTCATGTGACTCAGAGCTGCGTCTAATGATTTTACACGCGGGCCTCGCCAAACACAGTGAGAAGGAACAACAACACGCCGGCCGTTTCCTTTTTGGACTTCCTGCGCTCTCCCATTTTCAATTAGCGAGCGACTCGCTCCCCATCCCGCCGCCAAACAAATACCAATAAATATCTGTCAATACAAATAAAGATAGGTGAAGACGCCGACAAACAAGGCGAGCGGCGCCGAGGTGCTCGTGCTCATTATGTCTGTTTTGCGAGGGATCAGACGTGTTTGCTCGGGCGTCGGGGAAGGTTTAAGACGCGCAGATGGCTCCCGAGCGCCGCCGCCGCGAAGGCAAGATCACCCAGGCCCGAAAAAAAAAAAAGTTCAGCTAAGGCTGCAATTCTCCCCAAATTATTTCAAAATAATAATCAACGTGTATATTACTTATCAGTTTATCTCGTTCTCTTTCGCTTATCCGGGGTCGGGTCGCCCAGACTTCCATCTCCCGAGCCACTTCGTGGGGGGGGATCCCAAGGCATTCCCAAGCCATCCTGTTTCCGGCGTGTCCTGGGTCTTCCCCGGGACCTCCTCCCAGAACACTTCACCAGGGAGGCGTCCAGGAGACATCTGAGCAAGATGCCCGAGCCACTTCATCTGGCTCCTCCTCCGCCAAACTCACAAAAGCTGCGTTCCACAAGTGTGCTTTTATGTTCCTTGATGGCAAAAAAAAAAGTGAGGGAGTTTGTGGGAAAGCGATGCAGGTGCACGTGTTTGGATTTTTGGGTCGCCGTCGTTTGGCTGTTAAATGTGAGAAATGTCGATGGATGCTTTGTGTGTGTGCGTGTAGTGAAGCAAGCAATTAGATGAGCTTAACAAGACGAAACAGGTGCAGCGGTGAACTCTTTTTGTCAACTTCTGCTCGTTCAACCTTCCTAACTGATGGAACAAAAATATGTGATTCATACATTTTCGCCGGCAGCGAAATGATTGAAATATCACATTTCTTAATTGTTTTCCTGACAATTTTTATATTCAATTTCACTTGTTTTGTTTCGGCGCATGTACATATTAGAGAGACAAAAAGTATTTCTTTTAGGGGATAAATTAGTATTTTTCTCACGATAAACAATCTTAGAAAAATAATGAATTTTGGAGAACAAGAAATATTTTTTTGCTAATGTTTATATATATATATATATATATATATATATATATATATATATACCGTATATATATATATATATATAGGATTGGTTTATCAACTGATCAATAAATATATTAGTTGCTAATTGTTTTTGATAATCCATTGTTTAGAGACCTCAAATTGTCCAATGCCTCTCGGCACAAAATATTTTCACATTTCCTTAGTCTTCTATGAAAGAAAAAAAGGAATTCTTCAAGAAATGTAAAAGCTAAAAATATTATTTTATAAACTGTTGCATTTTCTTTATCCAGAAAAAAAAACACACTTATTTTTTTCAACCAAAGGTATCATTTTTAAAAATATTTCCATGAGGAAAAAAAACATTTTCGAGAAAAAGGTTTAAAAAAATGGGCCGAAAAAGTGATATATCTTCAAGCAAATCACGACAAGCACAAAGCGTCAATCTTTCACTGTGGCATTTTGTTTATTCATGAAAAACAAAAATAAACAAAACAGCAGAACATCAATACAAGGCCGGCACAGACCAACCTGGCTGGTATGCACGGCGGCGGCGGCGGTGGCGGCTACTCAACATGTGAGGGGGGGCTTGGGCGCGCTCGTTAGCACGCTGCCCATCCAGCCGGCGCTTCCCACACTCAGCACGAGAAGATGCAGAAGAAGAAGCTGATTGAAAGAGAGGCACCACAGACTTTTCTCTGCTCAGCACATTTGCACTCTATTTACATCGATGTGTGTGTGCGCGCGTGTGTGTGTGTGTGTGTGTGTGCTATGTACACTTTTACAAACATCCAAAGTCCATCGGCCATCTTTTTAGCCGCGGTAAAAGAGAAGAGCAACAAGAAAGAAGTCAGTCGCAAATAAAAGAAAAAGAAAGGAAAATTCATTTGTTGTCCGCTAACCAAAAAGGAAGACACACATGATTTCCACACAGATTGCATAATTTTTTTTTTGTCTCTCTACACGCTTATTAAGCTTATTTGCATGATCATTGTAAAAATTGCATACAACATGAAATCAGTGCCACTCGCCCTTGCGCTTTTTCTTTTTTTTTTTTTCTTTCTGTGATTATAGGCCACCTTTAAAGCACATTTCTCCAATGGGAAAACGTTTAAGACACTTTTTGTTGCTGTCCGTCCGTTTGTGTATAAATACAAAAAAAGATGAGGGGGGGAAAAGAAATGTTAAGAAGAAAAGAAAAAAAAAACATCAATTACATCAACAACACTGCAAATAAATAAAAGATGGCGTCGTTCACATTTCTCATTGTGTGTTCCAGTGGCAAAAGGAACCGCGTGGTAACAAGGCATTGTTGGCATAGTTTGATCATATATCTCACATAGATTTCTTTATACACAAAACAGTAGAGAGAAACTTTTCCTTAGATTCTATTCCATCCTCAACAAAGCACGCCGGCCCGTTGATCGTCTTTATATTCATATTAATAACAACACGTGACACCTGGTGGTCTTTTAAGGCCTTGTCAAACAACTTGGTCCTTGATTTTTGTTAAAAAAAATAAAAATAAAAATAAAAACATCACACACGTAAAATCACAAAAGTCGTCCTTGGGAACAAAAAGTGGATCAAACCAGCGTCAAGTTTTTCTTTCCCAAACAAATTAGAAGGAAAGAAAAGTCAGTGCCAGGACGTGTCCACACGTACACGCTTACAAAATCAGAAGAGTTCATGCACACTTTGAAAAAATAATCATCTTTTTTGCTTTTAAAATTAGTTTTATAGCCAATTAAAAAAAAAAAAAGGACAAAAAATATATTTGAAAACTTTCCGAAAGTCTGCCTTCAGCTCTTCAACTTTCATCATATTTAAAAAAATATTTACTTTTAGAGAGAGAAAAAAAAAGGAAAAAGCAACTCATACAGGGCTAATAAGATTTTCAATTCAAAAACAATCCTCCGAAGATGAAAAATTGTGTTTTTGGGGGGAGCAAAAGTTACAATCTTACAAGAAAAGTATTTTTGGGGGGAGGGAATCGTAAGAATATGGGGAGATTTTTTTTGCCTATGGTTTAGAGAAAAAATATGTTTTTTAGTTTTTAGCCCCCCTGAATAGTCAATTTCTAGAATTCTACAAGAATCGAGACGGATCTTTAAAAAAAAAAAAAAGTCTATCTTGCAAGAAAATAAAAATAATCTCACAATTTGAATGTTTCCATTGACATTTTTTGGGAAGAAAGTCTTAAGAAAAGACTAAAGTATTTTTGGAGATAAAAAGCCATAATCTTAGAAGAAAAAAATACGTACATATTTATGTGGCAATAAATAGCGTGAAATAGTAAACGTTTTCAAAGTGTTAAAAGCGACTACGTGTGGACACGTCTGAAAAGGTTGAGTGCAGATAGCAAATCTTTCGCCTCATGCTGTAATTGCCCGAGTCGTTTTGAACTTGCTATCACCAAATGTATGAAAAATAGATTTTGTTGATATATTTTATGGCGATTCAACAAGAGTTGAATCAGAAAATCGAATTGGAAATCGGGAAAAGAAAGATCAGAAAATATTGAACTCTTCTTGTTTCTGAACAGGTTCAAAAACGACTCGGGCCATTATGCTAGTGGGCGAACAAGTGACTGCCGATTTCCACTTGTTTTGTTTGTTTGTGCAGGTTACGAAACGATGCCAGAAGAGTCTTTACAGTGAATCATACTCGTCATCATCATAATACAATACTTTTACAAAATGCAAAAATCGGGAGTCCGGGCCAGCCTTGAGGTCCTTCTAGTCATTGGCTTGCTCCATGACGGGGGCGGGGCCTCGCTCCTCCGTTTTGACCACAAAGGCGTTGCCGTTGGTCTGCGTGCTCTCGTCCATCTCCTTGAGGGCGTCGCCGCCCTCGCCGGGCTCCGAGGCCTCCTCGTCCAAGGCGGCGGGGCTACTGCCGCCGCCGCTGCTGCAGCTGCCGCTCCGGTTGTTGGCGGGGGGCGTGGTCTCCTTGGGCGCTTTGGCCGGCTGGCTGACGTAGAAGCGCTGGTTCTGGAAGAACTTGATGACGGTGAGTTTGGGGAGGTCCAGCTGGGCGGACAGCGTGTGGACGGCCTCCTCGTCCGGGTACGGGCCCACGTCCTGGATGAAGCTCTGCAGGATGCCCAGCGCCTCCAGGGAGATCTTGCCGCCGCCGCCCGCGCGCGACTTGACCAGGCTGCGCACCACGTCGTCCTCCATCTCGGCCGGGGAGGCGGTGGAGGGCTGGCGCGGCGGCAGGCGGGGGCCCGACAAGGGCTGCTGGGGTGGGAAGGGCTGGGACGGGTGCTGCAGGGACAGGGCCGGCTGGTGCTGGGGCTGCCAACGAGACGCAAGAGCGGGTGTGTTAAGTACAGGAACGTTGATTCAGACGGCGGCGGGTGTCTTACGAGGGGTTTGTTATTCTGGGCAAGCGCAGAAAGTACATTTTATTTTCAGCATTTTGCTGAGGAAATTATTTTTGTGTAAAGTATTTTCCATAATACTCATACATTTTAAAGAAAATACACGTTTTTTTTAATTAAAATTTTTTTAAAAAAAAAAACAGTTTTTGTTTTTTTTCCAGAATAAATCCACATTTTTCGAGGAGTAAAGTTTAAAAAAAAACACACTTTTAGAAAGTCAGATTTATTTTTTAAGACTTTTTTTTCAAGAAAAGTTATTTTGGGAGTAATTAAAATAAAAGTAAAGTAAAATGATTTTGATAAGAAAAATATTTTATATAAATATATTATAAAAGTATTTTCCAGAATAGACATTGTCAAGAAAATACATACAAATTATTTTTTGCAAGAAATAAAGAATAAATTAATATGTTTCAAGAAATAAAGTTGTTAAAAGAAAAGAAAAACACTTTTTTTTATTTTTTAAGACATTTTTTCCAAGATCTTTCAAGAAAAGTTATTTTGTGAGTATGAAGCAGCATTTACTCATTTATTTTTCAAGAAAAGCTTTTTCTTTCCTTTTTTTAAAATTTATTTCATTTTTAGCACTCTAGAGTATTATTTGAGAATTAAGTAATATTTTATCAATAAAAACATAATTTTTAGCGATTACATTTTCAAGAAATAAGTTATATTACTTTCAAGAATTTTTTTTTTTTATTATTTTTTAATTTATAATGTTTTTTGTGAAACTGTTCATTTATTAGCGTAAACAAACAACACGTTCTAATGTCCCATTGTGTGTGCGTGGGATCCGAGTGGGCAAACGGTGTTGCCTGTTGACCCGCCCAAATGCTCCCGCTTTGATTTGAATGAGTGAGCCACACGCTGTGCATGAGGAGATGTTCCACAACAGCGTGTTTGCACCACAACACTTGAACGAGGCACAGTACACACGTTTTGGAGAGAAAAGGGCATTTGCGTTTTCAAGGAAAATCTTTTTAGGGGTGAGAAAAAGTTGTATGTTTTCCGTAATAAAGTCATATTTTTCAAGATTTTTTTTTTCCACGAAAGACGAAAAGACAATTTTTTTCAAATCAAGCATTAAAAAAAAAAAAGGGGAAAAAGTATTTTTTGAGAATGTCGTTTTTTGTTGTTGTTTTTAGTTTTTTTTGTGTGTGTAAAAAAAAGATTAGTTAGGTTAGGGGAATTAAGTTGCATTAGTTTGAAATGAAGTTGCATTAAAAAGTCTTTAGATTTTTTTTTTTCAAAGAAAAGTCATTTTTGAAAGTCAAAAGTTCAATAATATTTTAAAAAAGTTTTTTTTGTGAAAAGTTTTTTTTCCCAGAATAAAATCCCACTCTTCCAAGAAATTATGTTTTTTTTTTAATACAATATTTTTGCAATAGAAAAATCCGATTTTTTTCCCCCAAATGAGATTTTTTTTCAATAAAATGTTTTTTTTTTTGTGTAGTTTTTCAAGGAAAATCTTCTTAGGGGTGAGAAAAAAAGTTGTATGTTATCGTAATGACATTATTCACTAATAATTTTTGGGGGGACGAAAGTGGTCTTTTTGTAAGACAAAATTTCTCTCTCTCTCTCTCTATATATATATACACTATTTTTTGAGAAAATTTAATTACATTAAGTCTTTAAAAACTGTAAAAAAATAATAAATAATAATAATATATAATAATAATAATAAATCAAAGAAAAGTTAAATAATTTTTTGAAAAACATTTTCAATAAGTTGTATTTTCTCAAAAATATTTTTTGTGAAAAGCAATATTTTTTCCCCAGAATAAAATCCTACTCATTCAAGAAATTATGTTATGCATTTTTTTAGAATACAATTTGTTGCAATAGAATTTTTTTTTTTTCAGAATAGGATAATAAAAATAAAAAAATGAAAATGTTTTTTTTTTTTTAACCCAATCCTTTAAAAAAAATACTATCATTTACTACTACTATTATAATTATTATGCACACTCAGCGAAATGAAACATTGTGTAAAACTGTTCGCAAACGGTTCCGTGCGACGTCGTTCACCTGCATCTGGTCTGCTGAAACGTGCGAGAAGTGCGGCGGCCTGTCGACGACGTTGTTGTGATGTTGCTGTCCGGCGCTGCTCTCCTGCTCGTAGATGGCGTCGCGCTCGACCTGCGACAGGCTGAGGAAGCGGCGGATCATGGATAAGTTCTCCCACAACGTCCGGTTCTCCGGAGACGGATCCTCCTTCCAGCGCAGAAGCTCGCACAGCCAACCCTGCAATCCCGAAGAAGAAAAAAAAAAAAGCACAAAAGTTGTCACACCTATTTGGAGAATCGTGTATGTGAGCGAGAGCTTCATTTCCATCTTAAGTTGCAGGAACTTTTTTTTTTTTTTTTTTTTACAAGCCCCCCCCCAATTGTATGTATTTTAAGAACATTAAGGACTGGTTTGGTGACCACTGTCGTAATCTGGCGTCCGGCGTTCGTCACCACCGGATTACACGGGCGGCGCTCACTGGCTGGCTCGCGCACGCTCTCACGTGCACGCCTTGCCGTGGCAGCCGAGCACACACGCTGCATGCGGGAGATAACTCAGCACTTTGCGCGTCCCATTCCAGATCCTCCCGTAAGCCTCATCAAACCGTAGAGGAAGGAGGAGGAGGAGGAGGCGGGAGGAAGAAAGAGAAAGAGAGAAAGAGGGGCCATAAAGCCTCCGTGCCCACCTTGTTCCTTTGCCACATTTATTGTTGCCTTTTTAATTTGCATGCAGAGGGATTTGGACCGTGCTCCAGTTGGGCCGTCTGTGCTTTCAGCTGATTCGGCAGTGAGGGAGGACACACACGCACGCACACACACACACACACACACACACACACACACACACACACACACACACACACACACACACACACACACACACACACACACACTTGTCTTGTCCAACGCGGGCCTGCGACGGCGTAATCCAACTCAAACACTCTGCAAAGCAGCAGGATTAAACCCAAAGTAGCAGAGCCAATCAAAGCCCACACGGCGGGAACTCCCCTCGCCTGCCAGGAAGTCCATTTCATTAAACACAAAGTATACGCTAACGTCTATTAGCCCGCCGCTAGTCATAGTTTCATGTTTTTTTGTTCTTGCTACTTTTTGATTGTATATTCCAAAAAAAAACAACAACTTCAAACTGATACATTTTGTGCTTTAATAACACTTTTCAATTACAAAGAAGTCATGCTACCAATGTAAGTAGCGCTAGCATTAGCTTGGTTATAATGCTAACGCTACCTTGTTTGAGAATTGCGCTCGTGCTACATCAGTGGAATTATTGTGAAGTGAAACTAAAAAAAAAAGAAAAGAAAACTTTTCCGTTGAATTACAGTAAATATGAACTCGGCTACTAGGATGAATCTGTTTAAGAAACAAAAACAGTCCACTGCACAAGTCATATCATGTGTGAGGGCCAATCGGCACGCATGGATCCCGGCAAGCATCGTTCGTGTCGGCGCGAAGACGACGCGTTTGCTTTCGTTTCGATCCGCCGCAATGCGACGGACGGATCGCGCTCGGATTTCCTAAAAATGAATTCTTGAAAAATGAAAGAGTGAATCCAAGTATGTTCTCACGGTCCGCAATCACTCGCAAAAGGTGTAACAGGAACCAGTTTAGGTCAGGACTTATGAGAATTATTTAAATTATTTACCAGCCGCAACGCCGAAGGCAATCCTCTTAAATATGAAGACACAAACTTTGGTTTGAAGAAGTTGAGAAGTTGTTTTTTTAGAGGTGAGTCAAAAAATATATATATACTGTATATATATATATAAAAAACATATTTACATCCATCCATTTTCAGAACCGCTTATCCTCATTTTTTACTTTGAGCCTACGTGACAATTTGTCTTAAAAAATGACCTTAACGACAGCAGATTCAATTTCTACACTTAAAAAAAAACTAATTTAATGTAAAATACTGAACATAGTTAGTTTTAATTTCAACGACAAGTCTTAATATCTCATTTTAAAAGGTTCGTATTGGCACGTGGGCGACATGGCTCGGTGGGAGAGCGTTTGTCTCCCAACCCTGAGGTTGTGGGTTTGATCCCCAGCCCATATAAGCTTAACCCTGGAGAACCCAAGAAGCCTTTTCTTCTTTGGAAAATTATGAATTATACATTAAATGACTGCTATAAGTTTACTGAACACCAAAATATATGTTTTTTCAATTTTAACCCTTGTTTTTTGAACTAGCTCAGAGTTGCTAATTTATCAAAATATATATATAAAACATACTCCTGGGCATTCTGCAACATGATATGAAATAGATTTTTTTTTAAAACCCACAATTTTATCATCTGATGGTTTGCTGAGAAGATGGTTTTGTTTGGATTGATTTCCAGCTCAACAAAACAGCCATCTTGCCACTACCACTCTGGCTCATGTAAGTGCAATATTCATCCACTAGATGGCCCCATGCAGGGGTCAGAAGTGGCACTCTGGACTTTTGAAGTTAAATTTGTAAAAAAAAAAAAAAAAAAAAGGTCTTTGTTATTTGAGTAGCAGAATTTATAGGGGCCAAATTTGACCCCGTGGGTTCTCCAGGGTTAATATGTGGACAATCGCCATACAAGTGAAAAACCGTTTCCGTGCGCACCACTTTCACTTGACATCAAGTCTTCCACATCAGTAATTGAGAAGATCAAATCCCACGCCCGCCGCTCGTGTAAACACCGCCTCGGCGACGCACTTGCAAGCATCCAGGTGACCTCCCCAGGTTCGAAATCCTCCTCTAGACGTCTGACGAGCTTCCCAGATGCTGTAAACAGGTTCATCCCAGCAATAAGCAGCGACAGCTCGGGATTACCGCGCGATGTTGGCACACACCTGCCACAATATTGCACCGTAATCCTCTGCCTCTGGGTCACCCTCACCTAATTAATAAACAGCAGAATCGGCTGGGGGGGGGGGGGCTGGGCGGTGATTTAGCGTCAAGAAAGCAGAATATAGACGCTTTTTCCTCCACGTATAAAAATAAGTTCACGCGGTTGTAAAGCCATCAGCGGTTCTTTTGTGGTTCGAATGGCACAATAGAGCAATTCATAGCGGTGATGTGGCGTGCGAGTGCAAGAGGTGAAGTCACAAGCTGACCAATGACACACACACACAAACACCTTCCCATCTAATCTCATTTGGTCGTTATCGGGCCCACCAGGCTGACCTCGGCCGCCCGCCGGATAAATGAAATAAGCCAACAGATGTCCATCAGTTCGCCTTTTTTTTTTTTTTTTTGCAGCTAAAGCGAGTCCCAAAAATAAAGACACAGTCCTCTGGTCATTCCGTTCACAGGTTCAACCAATGAAGTCACACGTAAAAAAACAAAACACAAAAAAATAAATAAAAGCTATAACAAGGCGTTCTTTAACCTCTGTTGCTAACCAAAATAGCAGCACCTAGCAAAACACCTCGACTCACAGACCTTCCCATCTAATCTCATTTGGTCGTTATCGGGCTCATCAGGCTGACCTCAGCCTGCGGATAAATGAAATAAAGCAACAGATAACCATCAGTTTGCTTTTTTTTTTTTTGCTGTTACGGTAAATCCTAGAACTAAAGATGTGTTTTTGTCTTTAGCTCCCAGGCTCGACAGATGATGAAACGGAAGGTTGGACAAGGATGTGGATGCTACAAACTGAAAAAAATATGTCCATCATTTTGCTTTTTTGTGTTGCTCAAGTGAATCCTAGAAATAAAGAGACAGTCTTTAAAGAGTTGTCTTTGGTTCCCAGGCTCAACGGATCACCAAACTGAAGCTTCTCAAAGCTAAAAAACTGAAACGAATCGAGCCAACAGATGCCCGTGGGTTTGCCTTCATGCCGCCAAAAGCGAGTCCGAGAACCGACGACACAATCGGCTGCTCTTCTTAAGAATGAGGAAACGGAAGGAAAGATGAGCAGGTTACACAAACAAAAACAAGACGAGGACAAAGACAACGCTCCATTGTCTCCTCGGACCTGGCCGGGCTCCAAGAGAAGCTCAGTCAGATAAAAAACGAGCAAACCGGTCGGTCCTGCTGCGGCGCGGGCTAACGTGCGCCGCCTTGGAAATAGATTCCGCCACAGTGGACGCCCATCTGCCGGGGACGGGCGCCATGTTCGCGGCGGCGCACCATATGCCGATCTCCCGCCACAATAAGCAATAATTGCGGAGGAAGTGGGGGGGGGGGGGCGTATTTTCGTCTTGCTATGTGAACGTAGCTTCGGCGGTGGAGTGAAAAATGGCCGCGGGAGGAGGAGGAGGAGGAGGAGCGCGTCATGGAAATAGGAAATAGAAATGGCCTTGAATGAACTGCAGAGGCAACAGGACAATTTATTTTTTATTTTATTTAAAAAAAATGATGATGACATGTCAAATCGGTAAAATTACCGAATGAACAATACTGAGCTCTCCAGAAAAAAAAAAGGGTACATTTTAGAGTAGACCCATCAACATTAGGGGAAAATCTTCAATGTAGGGAGATTATATGGAAAAAAAAAAAAATAATAATAATTTTACCTTGTCGCACATCGACTTGTATTTATAGTTTAGAAAAAAATTTTTATTCATACAAATATTTACAGTAATGATGACTTTAGTATTGCGCTAGCATAATGATGGACTTTAACATATTCCCACTTTGATATCAATTTGTGCTCCATTCACAATATAATTACTAGAATTCTGACTTCACGACTTACGTACAAATACGGGTTATGTTGTTGGCATAGGAAAAATAATAATTACGCCGTAAATAGAAGAAACTTATTATGGGGGGAGATGTAAAGAACTTTTTTTTTTTTTTAAATAAAAGTTGTAATATTAGGAGCAAAAATTAAAATGAATTTAAAAAAATCAATTAAAAAAATTGGGGGGAAAAGTCAAGAATAAAGTTGTAATTGATGTGAATGAAGAGTTAAATTGTATTAGGAACGAAAGTTAGAATTTCTGAGATTTAAATTGTAATAATTATAATTGACAAAGCCTCACAATTTTACGCGAATTTTCACGAAATATGCCGTAAAGTTGTTATTTTATGGGATCAAAAACATCTAAAGTCATATGATACGAGGTTTGCGCCAAGTTCTTCAAATGGTAGTAAATAAATTTATACAAAATGTTTTAAATCAGAGATGCTTTTCGAGCTGAATTCTTTTTGCACCGATTCCGAATCTGCCCTCGGTTTTAGCGCATTAGCATAAGTTAGCAATAGCCATTGGCACTTGGTCTACTGTATTGACAGGCGGCGAGCACGAGGACAGGGTGCGAATCAAAATGATGTGTAAACTTAACATTTTTGTTGTTTGTTTGCAAATGACAAACAAACCCCGGGGACGAACGGATGAGAAAATTGCGCGTTGGAATCCTGACTCATGAGATTAAAAAGTGAATCATCGCAATCAACATCATATATTTATTCCTTTCAAACTAATGATCTCATACCGTCGTCAGACTGTGTCAAGAGGCAGCCAGACTTGAGTCTCACCGCGCGTCGTGACAAAGCGTTCGCCGCCGCGAGCGGTCGCGACCTCTCTCGGGGAAAACAATGGGCTGACTTGACAACAATGACATGCCGCGGCGTGACTGCGCAGGAAAGGCGACCTCCGCGTGTCACCGCTTGCTCCCGGGAGAACAATGGCGCGGCGGTTTCAGCGGGGCGGGCTTGCGTCACCACCGTCCCGGCCAATGACGCGCGTGTGCGTGAATGTGTGTGTGTGTGTGTGTGCGCGGAAGGGGGTTCGGGCGGAGGCGGTGGAGGTTTAGGCAAGCAAACAGAGGCAGATGGAGCATAAAGAATAACCAAAGGCAAATGACCAGTTCATCTTAAATGGAGCACATTAAACATCTGCGTGGCTACACTTATTTTTAAGCACATCTTTTATTCCTGCGCAGCACACACACAAACGTTCGCAAGACAATCACCTTCAAACCATAAGACGAACAATGGAGATTGCATTCAAAGCAGGGTTTTGTCAAAGTAGAGAAATGATAATTGTTTGGCCAATTACAGATAGAAATTCTAGACAGTTTGCTGTCAAACATAACATGAAGAGACTTACAGGTTGTGCATGTTTAACTCATTCGCTCCCAAAAACGTATAAAAATGCTCTATTTTAAATATTGCCATGGTCCTAAAAATGTATCTATATGTTTTTTAATGTGTGTGTGTTTTTTTTAATTTATGCTAGAACATACAGAAAGCTTTGATGCAGCCTCTGACCTGAAAAGGTCGCTTAAAGCAATAGTAGCTATTACAAAAAAATGGCTAACAGGTGGCAGCAGATTATAAGAGATCAACCAGGGCCATGTTGCAACAATCTGATGTATGTTTTGAGCAGGTTGGTGAAAAATGATGAAACTTAGCTATATTCTAATGCTAATTGCTGCAAAATACTTTTTTTTTTTCCCCTGATGAAAGGGACTTTAATCTTTCTTTTGGTAGCTTCCATGGTTTTTATAGCAATAGAACACAATATTCTGTGGGCCTTGCAAAACCAGTTAAAGCAGTAAAACAGCTGGGAGCGAAGTAAGGTAAGGTAAGGGTAAATTCCATTGATTGTCACACCCAACTAAGTGGGGGGGAAATTCGTTCTCTGCATTTGACCCATCCCCCGAGTGAGCGGTGAGCAGCGATGATTGCGCTCGGGAATCACATGGTGATCTAACCCCCCAATTCCAACCCTTTATACTGAGTGTCAAGCAGGGAGGCAATGGGTCCCATTTTTATAGTCTTTGGTATGATGATAGATATTGTAACATTTTTAATACTTCATTTCATATATTAACCATTGTTACACATTATTAACATTTTAATTCTTCAGTATTAACCTTGTCGAAATGTTTTGTGTCCTGTGCAGCGCAGATGGTGTTGATTTCGGTATAATTTGACCTTAAGCTGGGACATACTATTTAGTCTAAAAAAGTTCCTTCTCAGCGTTTTGTGCGAAAACACATTTGGTCCTTGAGAACAGAATCTGTTTTGAACACCCACACCTGACTCTGTTTTCGCCATCGCTCATGGAAAATACCCAGAGAGTATGTTTTGTCTACAAATGAAAGAGAGGAGGTCTTTTTAACTATAAGAAACCGTTGTGCACGGGGAAGAGACACATTTGACGCTCTGAATCCCACCTGTTTAAGTGATGAATTAGAGGTTGTTATTTGTCCAGAGATTCTCTGATCTTTTTTTTTATTAAATCATCTTTGCAATGGTGTATTTTTCTTACATTAAGTCTATCTTCATCCTTTGGAACACGCAAAGAGGACAAAATAATTGTATTCCTCTTTCATATGACCCGGCCGGGGATTGAACCCACAACCCCCCAGTCTCAGGGCAGACACTCTACCACAAGGCCACCGAGTTGGTAAAGTGAAGTGGGTTGCTTCAGTGAAAATGGCTGGGAGTGAATGAGTTAAACAACGCTAGCTAAATGCTAACACACGAGGCAAGAGGCGGGCTACTGAATAGCATCAATAGTCGCGGTTCTACTGTATGACGCTTTAAGCAATGGTACAAATGCGATGCCTCAACACATGTAGTTTACTGAGTCATAGTTACAGTACAGTAGTTGTGAAACTCTTCTTTAGATGTGCCTGCATGACTATTATAATCAGCTCAATACCTCATTACATCAACATCCATTATATCAAGTCACTTATCCACTTGTCGTGATTTTGTCTACTAGCCGCTTGTTTGTTTACAAACGGATTGCGACGAATATGTTTGAGCACGCAAACCTCTTCAAATGGCGACGTCTCTATTTTGCGTCTGGGGCTTCTTTCGGCTGTTGCGGCAGCACAAAAGTTTTCTTGATCGTCTTTTGTGTCGCCGCGGCGCTCGTCGGGCAGATGGAGGATAAAAATGCGCCGACGAGGAAGCAACAACAACAACAACAACAACGGCGGCAGCAGCTGCATTTCAAACGCACAATCCACGACGCAAAGTCTGATTCCGTCAATTAAGGCGCGGGTTGTGATTTAATCCAAATACGGGCTTTAATTGCTAATATCAAAGCATAATTAAGATGATAAATCGTGACTGATCTTATTGAATTAGGAGCCGGCAGAGAAGCAGCAAATTGACTGTCAGCTAAATAAGTGTTTGTAATTGGCTGACAAGTTTGCTTCCAGCGTTCATCAAACGTATTTTAGCCTCAGAAACTATTTCCAAATAAAAGAGTTCTTTTTTTTATGCTAATTTCATAGCATTAACTTGGAAATCCCCTTGTTTTTTAGACTTTCAGAAAGATTTTCTTTAATGAATATGTCATAAAGTATTATGTTATGTTTTAGCAAAGATGACATTCACACAACAGAACCCTTTCAAAGTTTCCATCCAGCACTCATTGAAAGCATTTTACCCTGGTGAACTATTCACAAATTAAAGTTAAAAAAAAAAAAATAATTAATTTAATAAGATTCACTTGGAAAGTCCCTGTTTTTGACTGTTATAAAGACCTTTTTTAGTTATAGTTACACTAGTCTAGATATAGTGGGAAAAAAATCTGACCGGCAGCACTGAAGTATATTAGAAGTGAAGAAGAGGCAGAGAAGGTTCCAAATAAGCTTCAGTATGCTTTGTATAAAGTTCACCATTACCATAACTTCAAAGCCAATTTTCAGTAGCCAGTCTATGGAGCTTTACATGATATGTTAGCATTAAGCTAGCAGACTTTTGTTAGACAAAAGGTTATGCTTGGTTAAACATGTTGGTGTTAAAAAAAAAAAAAAATCTCAATTTCATTTGTTTGCTATGTCAGTCTTACGGTAAACCTGAACAGAACAAACAGCCGGAAGCAAGTACGCTTGGCCTCTTATTTGCAGAACTGTGCTAAAAACTGTCTTCATTTCTACCATGCAGTCTAAAAACAGTTGGGTCAAAAGTAGCCCAATTAAGGATTTAAAAAAAAATGGTGCGATCTACCTTATGAGTCAATTTTTACACATTTATGCAAAATGACCCAAGTAAAGGATCTGACCAACATTTATGAGTTGTTTTACGCTGAAAGACCCATTTTAATAAGTGTGTGTTGATTATTCATGAGGGGTAAAACTCTAATAATAACGTCCTGTATTTCTATTTCCTCTCCCAAAAAATCTTGCTTTGAAATTTGACCAAATGAGTTTCTTGTGCCATTTTACATCCAAACTATCACTACTGAAGTCCAAAAATGGCCGCTTAAAGACCCTCCTCGGTAAGATGTGTACGCAGGGCACACATTGTGTAATGATTTGAGACAAAAATATGATGACGATGATGATGATGATGATGATGTGCTAAGAGGGAAAGGAGGAAGCGGCCGAGACTGAGAGCGAGCGTGGACACAAGCACCATCATGAGCACTTTTATCGGCCTTAATATCTCCCCGAGCGCACGCGCGCACACGCGTACGGCGAGGCCGTAGTTAAATTGAAATATTTGCCGGCGTGTGTCACAAGCATGCAGCATGGTAATTATGACAGATCTGATTAGGTGGTTCCGAGTCGGGCGGCTCCGGGCTGCAGGTGCGACCTTGTGCATTCCTGCGTGTGTACATAAAATTAATTACAAGCATGGGGTGAGGGAGGGGGGAGGAGGGGGGTTGCAAGGCTGAGGGAGCGCGCCCGGGCGGGGCGGGGGCGGCCTCTCCCACGGGGGGCACCCTAATGGAATATTTTCCCCGAGTCTAATAATACAGTTGGTATTGACTTGAGGTAATTAGGGGGATCATTAAAGCGCTTTTCCCGGCGTATTTGCCTGCCTGATCAGATTAGCGGGAATGGGCTTCAGAACAAGCCCTGTGTGGTCTGTCAGGAGGAGAGCGAGCAAGGCGAGGCGAGGCGAGCAGGACGAGGACCGGCTAGCAATGCTAAAACGGTGGCGGGCGGTGCGTTTGGAACCCGGGCCTTCAGCGGGGACTTAATCAGCCACCACACTAGCATGTGGCAATTATAAAATGCATCTATTGGCGGAAGTCGCTTAAGACATGTTTTGTAACAAGTTTTGCTCTGGCCAACCAATCAGAGGGCAGTGAAATGCTGACATCATCAAGGGAGCTGTGAGGGTGAATTTGAAATCTGATTGAGTTTCATCGCTAATATATATACTGTATACATACATGGGTCAGCACTAATAATTACTACTTAGCATGGCAACACAATGGCTGAAATTTGATTGGTCTTTTTAAAAAAAAATAATAATAATCTCTACTGCTGTACATCACTGTGCATAACATTCAATGAAGTCGCAACCACTATGTGAGCACACACTTAATATGGACTACTTTTGCAAGTTTTGTCCAAAAAGGCACAGGTGAAGGAGTGCTAAATTCACAGTTACTACGGACTAAGAGTCATTATTCTAGTTCTAGTCAGCACTCTAGTAGCAGCAAGTAAATTGAGTTTGTTCTTGTAAAGTGACCACAAAAGCTTGGTAATACATAATACACATAAGCGAGAAAATGTGATGACGACAACTAGGCTAGTGATGGTCTCTTCTCATAGTTCTAGTCAGCACTCGAGTATCAGCATTCTGGACCATTTGCTAATCTGCTGCGGGGGAATTTCTTTTTTTCTGCTAACGTTAATAGCAAATTTAAAAGATAAACGTTTTGTTTGTTTGGTTTTCAAAATGAAAACCCCTTAATTGTAGCCCCCTAGTCCACCACTAATCTACTGAAGCTAGTGTGTGAGAACTAGTTTTAGCCAGTACTCGGGTAACAGCATTCTGGACCATTTGCTAATCTGCTGCTGCGGAATTTCTTTTTTTCTGCTAACATGAATTGCAAATTTAAAATATAAACGTTATGTTTGCAAAGGTTGGTTTTCAAAATAAAACACCCTTAATTGTAATTCTAGTCCACCACTAATCTACTGAAGCTAGTGTGCGAGAACTAGTTTTAGCCGGCACTCGGGTAACAGCATTCTGAACCATCTGCTTATCTGCTAAGTGAATCGTTTGGATGATGTACACTAATTTTGATACCGAATTTGGGAGACAACTAAAACTAACCAAATAACCATGAACTCTCTTCTCCCGTTTCTAGCCGCACTCGGGTAACCACATTCTGGAACAGCTTTTCATCTGTTCAGGTTTTTTTTGTTTTTTTTTAACATGCTCACCATTTCAAATTAAACAGATCCGATCACTTATAGACAACTAGGAAAACTCCTCCCCTAGCCAGCACTCGAGTAGCATTCTGGACCAGCTGCTCATTTGCGAGATGGACTTTTTATTTTTCAGCAAAGTTACATCCTTAGATTAATTTGAGGGCAAACGCTCTCAAAATGGAACACCCTTTAATTATGATGATGCATTTACAGTCTAGTCCACAACTGAGGCCATTAAAAAGGAGATATTAGTTCTTTCCACCTTTGTAAATAAATGTGTTTCCATGTAGACTATTTCCCGCCTGAGTGTAGTGCGTCAAGCCGAACAGGAAGTCCTCCCAGCTAGGGGTCCGCGTCGGAGGAGGTAGGTAGGCGAGGGGTGACGCGCCAAAGCCGACAGATGGGGTGAGAGGTGGCGTAAACGAGATGACAGGGGAGTCACAAAGTGCTGCGAGCGTGCTCAGTGACACGGGAGGAGGAGGAGGAGAAAGATGAGGAAGAGGAAGATGAGAAGGAAAAAAAACAAGCTGGTGGGAATTCCACCGTCCATTAAACAATTTAAAGAGAGGCTCATTTTCAGAGGGAAGGGGAGGATGCCGCCGTTCGCCAGATAATTCATTCCCTAAATTAATTATTCAGACAGCTGCCTCTCTAGTTCCGCAATAAGAGACAATTTGGTTCCCATGGCAACCTAATAAGCAAGCGGCAGATAAATAAATACATAAATAAATTAATAAACAGACGCTGCCTCTTTTTGAACCCCTCAAGGGCTGGCAGCTCTCATCTGCCTCATTTTTCTTGCAGGGGATTGTGGGCTTGCAAACAACACCAACAAGGTAGAGCAACTCCCGACACCAAGATCGGCTCCATTTTTTTTCATCATAGGACATTAAAAAAAAAAAAAGAAGTAATTATTAATGCAGGGGACACAAAGTAAGGAAGCAGTATAGATTGTACAAGAGAAAAAACATGATCTCATTCAAAACGACCGTATTTACCGTCCTCGTCCGCCATTAAGGCCACGAGGGTCCTTGCAGATGAGGGGGAAAAAATGAGTTCAAGTACGGGAGAACTCTGATCTCATCTGCTAGTTCTAGTCAGCACTTGAATAGACACATTCGGGGCCAGCTGCTCATCCACTACAGTATGTGGAGGTTTTTTGTTTTGATGACCTGTTAACGCAAAAGAGAGAGAGAGAAGCATTTTCCTTACATAAATTGGCATACGCAAGTCCTTGCTTGTTGTTTTAACTTTTAAGTAATTAGAAATAAAGTATATTAGTAATTGATTATGCCAACTGTGAAAAAGTACTTAAGAGTTCCAGTCCACGACCCCGAAAAGTCATTGCATATGACAAAAATACTTCAAGTGCACAACTGATTTTTTTTAACTCTCTAATCTAACTCTAAACCTTTTCTAGTTCTAGTCAGCAATCGAGTAACAGCAGTAAAAGGAAGTCCTGGGTTCGTTTTCAAACTAAATCTACATTTAGTGTACTAGTTCATCGCAAAGGCCCTAACAAGCCATGACAAATGTAAAAAAAAAAAAAAAAAAAAAAAAAAACGTTTATGTACAGTATATAACTGTCTAGTTCTAGTCAGCACTCGGGTGGCATCAGTGGCAAAAAATGACATGCACACACTAATTGATGTCCAACATTTGTAGATTTGCCTTTAGGGTACTTGTTGACCACTAAAGCCATAAAAAGTGCTTGCAAATGACAAAAAAAAAAAGAGGAGTTTAAACAGTCCTTCCAAGCATGGATGCCACATATGCACACACACACACGCAGAAACTACAAATCACGTCGGTCTACTAAAGTGATTCCAGCCAATTAGTCATTTTCAAAACAAGATGGCAGCAGTTGCAGCTATGTCGTCACCCTCACCCCCCCACAACCCCCACCTCGACAGACCAATGGTGCCGCCCCGCCCGCACCCTTTCTTCCACTCCTGGGACTGCCGTGCCAGGCGAGTGCAGGGCGACAGATGGCATCCACCAACCCCCCTGCCCCCTATACTACTGCGCCACGGCGAGCACCCCCCCACCCCCTCCCTCCCGGCCACACACTCAACCCCGCCCCCACCCTTCCACTGCCTCCCTTGCCCACCCCCTCTGGTGGACCAGATCAGTGCCATTCTGTCTCATTAGAGCCTGGCTAATTAGCGTAGCCTCTTCTAGGGAGAATGAGCAAGGAAGGAGAGGCATGTGGGGCTTGGGTAAGCAGGGGGGAGGTGGTCCTGGTGGGGCGGGGCGGCGGTCTCTACTGGTCATTGACGAGTCGGAGGGCTTTGAGCCCGGGTTCCCAGGGTGCTTGTTTTATGACAGCAGGGACTCTGATTCCATCTGTTGTGAAATTCCTCTCAGGAAGTGTCGGGAATGTTGCGACATAAAAGTTGTGTCAAAGGAATGAAGCCCACTCGAACCCCACCTCCTCCCCCAAGACAACCTGTGTTGCCCCCAACCCAATATTAGCCTGCCAAGCTAGCGAGACTCTCTCATTCATGCCAATGACAACAAAGCGCAAGATCATAAGTGAAATGCAGCACTGATGCAAACAGCGGTCGGGGGCAATTATTTACTCAACTGCAGATGGGAGAGGCGTCTATTTTGGCAAGTCAAAGTGGAGTTTGAATTTTAATTTGGACTCTTTTGTCAAGGGGCAACTGTTTGAGGCAGTAGAGTAATACAAAGTACGGCTAAAATAAGCCTTGTCAAGATTTAAAAAGGGACGTTTTCAAACAGTATGCTTGACTTCTGTATAGTACTCAAAGGGGACTAAAATGACCATTTACCGATCACAATGGTACCTAAAAGGCGGACACAACAAACATTCTAGAGCTGGAATGATGTTAAATCTATTAGTCAAATTTGATTGCCACTCTCCATGCAATGTCCCGTTTGCAAACGTCGATCTTGGAGATGCACATTTCAGGGATGAGGATGAGAGTGGAGGATGGGCCCGACTGGCAGGAAGCCCAGACGGGGGGTCCTGGAAAATAATGGCTGGGGGGGTGTGGTGGCGAAGTGGCCTTGCCATTGAGCCTGGCACGGTTCTGTTACATCAATGTGTTCAGTTCTAGAAGATCCATGGTGCATGTCGGTGGTTCTGGTTCTAGTGGGCTAGTTTCATCCACCGAGAGAGAAAGTGAGGCAGCCGAGTGCTCCCTGGAGTAGAATAGCGATAAACACTAGTTTACTGATGCATGCAACTGTGTGCGTGCGTGCAATATATGTCGACGTGCAGGCCTCTCTTATTGTATTCCGTGTGTGTTTCGGGAAAAAGAGGGGGAGGGCGAGCGGCGGTGGGGATGTTGGATTTTTGCCATCCTGTTCCCTCTCAGGGCTCGTAACCATCGCGGGCCTCTGCCAGCCTTTAACTGCGCCGCCTTCACCCACACACACATTCAATGTGGCATTTCCACCACGCTTTAAAGACCAGTGAGTTCTTCACGTCACCTTCCAAGTCCTCCCAGCATTGATATACTGTCATAGTAAGTGTTAGCATCATGAGTCATGGGGATCAACTTCTGAATCTGAATACTCGCTTTTACGGTTGGACGAGTGCTACCCTGATAGAATGCTATATAAAAATGATAGGGCACGTATTTGTTGTGATGTGAAATGCAGAAATATGCCATTCTAGATCACCATAACAACAACCACGGTAACAGTTTGGCTGAAATGAAGGCTTGATAAATTGATTCATTTAGCCAGTGGAATTAATTCCCTAAAATTATACTTAAAAAGTAACCTGAAGTTACGTCACCTTAATTAGGTTTTGGGTCTCGTCAAGCGGAGCATGCTGCATTCAGACTCTAAACTTGAAACGTATTTAGCCAGTGGAGTTCTTAAAGTGAACATAAAAAGGTATCAAGATGATTTTGAATTCTCATTCTCAAATTGTGGCGTGGGCCCCCTTGAGGGGTCACGGTAAGATGCCAGGTGGGGCGGCGTGTCACTCCTAAGGGAACGTGCTTTTTGCCATACTAAAGTAAAGTGTCATTTGCACATCTACTACAGTAGGTGGCAGTGGCGCTTTCATTGTGTTCAAGTGTGCGCAGTGAGTATAAACAATGTTAATAAAGTTATTCAGCTGATTTATACTTTTTTTGTTGTCTTCAATATTAGGCTACATTTTTATGCAGAGGTGTACTTAAAACAATTTTATAGACAAATGATACTATTTATAGTCGCGGGTGAGAGTTTGGCACACAACATATTTTCATCTTCGTAGGGAGGGGCATAAAAGAAAATAATTGAGAAGTGCGTTAAGCTGTTTGCTGAATGTTTCCCCATCTAACAAGAACACTGCAGAAGAATGTTGCAACAATACCAGCACTAACAATAGCGTTCTAGTACAAATGGGGCGAATTTAAGTAACTGGAGTAGAAATGTGCTCGGCCTCGGTCCCGACATGAACTTTTTTTACTGTGACAAAACTATGCCAAGATTCCACCTGAGTTTGATTACTGCGTTCAGATCTGAGCAAATGGACCGTATCGATGGAAGCGGGGGGGGGAAAAAAAGCACATCAAACGGAGACCAAAGGGTGCCAAGCGAAGAGTTCAGAGGTGGTGACAGGAGGAAGAGCTGCGAGGCTGGCGCGGAAGTGGCAATGCCGGCTGGGTTGGCGAATGGGTGGGAAGGTTTGGAGGGTTGCGGGGTGGGTGGCGGGGGGGGGGGGGGGGGGCGTACCAGCTGCCCGGGGAGCGCCCATTACGAGATGGAGGCAGCGATAAGTGCTCTCCCAGGCCCCCTTTCGCAGGCATAATTAGCACACTTCTTATCTGCTCCTCAATTCACATTCACAGCCGCCCGCCATCAATGAAGCAGGCGGGAATCGGCGGCCAGACACAACCGCGTTCCCCCACAAAAATGCCTCGCACACCCCTTTCTCCCCCTCGTTTTTCCCCACCAACCTTCCATGCAGTCTTTGAACCCTTTTGACAAAAAAAAAAAAAAAACAGTGGTTTGTGCATCAAACTGCAATTTGGTCAAACAAAGCTATCTGCGTATGTAATCATGCTAATCAGCAGGAAAAAAATAAAGTCTTTGCAGATATTTCGGGATGATTCCCCACCCCCGGTGATCTATTCCCCCCTCCTCCTCATCATCATTTTTCATCAAGTACAATTGTGGAACTCTTCCAGACTCTCTGAAAATCTTTAATAATAACTCATTATTGCGGCTTTTTTTTTTGTGGGGGGGGGGGGGGCAAACGCTTTGTTAAACAGTGAGTGAGGGGGTAGCGGTCGCACGTCTTTGCCAGTTTTTAACGACTGTGTGAGGGCATTCATCTGTGTGGGAAGAATAATATCAACAATTTCAAATCCAAAGCCTTCAATTAGAGGCTCCCCGTGTGTATTTTGTAAGATGATACCTATGTGTGTACCTGGCTTTTAGAGGCGGCCACTTTGGCAAAGAGCGCCTGGGAGACTTTGGCCCGCTTCATCTCCTGCTGGATTTCGTCGTAGATGTTGGAGTTGATGTTGAGGATGCAGCTCTCCGTTTTGCCGTTCCACTCGCTGGGCAGAGGGGATGGCTTTACCTGCTCCCAAAGGGAGAGATTTTCAAACTCCTGAGCATTTCATTTGCTTCTGGGAGTGTTAGTTTATGAATACAGTGGTGCCTTGAGATACTAATTTAATGCTTTATGCATTGCAAATCATATTTCTCAATTGAAATGAATGGAAATGCCATTAATCTGTTCCAGTCTCCCGGAAAAAAACAAAACAAAAATCTTTCTAATGTATTTTGTATGACCTTAGTGGTCAAGCAAAAGATCACTCACAAGTCAACACACAAAGAAGAATAGTTTCACGACTTTAAGTGACTCAGTAAACTACACTGTAATGTCTTTAAAAAATATATATATATATACAGTATAAACCTTCAATATATGTCTGCGAATATATTTACCTTCAACGCTGTAGCGCAGTTGTAATAACCTCGGGGAATCGAGTGGTAATTATTTCTCGTCCATTACAAAGCCGTTCAAATTTTCCAACATCTTCATTGTCTACAAACATATTTCTGAACAATATGCCACTGTCGACTGGTTACACTGGTTTGAAGTCCTCCCGCGCCGTCGTCAATCGCGCCATTTATTTCATAACTCCCACGAATCTGCGTAAGCCATAAATACTCAAATAAAATTCTAGGACATGCTACGAGGCCCACGTCACCAGCTCGTGTATATTCTGATGAATTGGTAAAAAACAAAACAAAATGACTTATCTGCGCTAGAGCGCTCCCGGCTTTAACGGTAGAAACGCGTACGCGCGCTCTCGGCCTTAATGGGTTAAAAAAGGGTTATCGATGTTATTTGTAAGCCCGTCAATGACATTTTCCATTCTATATTAGCAATGCTTATAATGCTAATTTAGCATTATGCTAGTGGAAGTTCAGTTACACAACATGTAATTCTCTTTGTTTTATGTTTAGTTTGACAGCCAACTTTAACTACCGGCGGTAACTTCAACTGAGAGTAAAATAATTGCTTTATAATGTGCCAAACTGATAATTGCTGTGAAGTGATTTGAGTTCACTCACACAGTGACACCATACATATCAATTTATTTTTCCTCACAAGTCACAGCAAAAAACAAACAAAACAAACTTTAAAAACAAACAAAAAAGTCTAAAGGCAGCTCATATCTATAAAAAAAACAAAAAAAACAAGTACGCTGGGGTAATTGCATGTCAAGACACCACTTCTTTATTATAAATATTGTGACTATATTGTACTCACAGGAGAAAGGCCCACGGGAATGCGAGGGTTCCAATCCTCGGGCCGCACGCTGTTACAGTCTTCTCTCCGCGGCTGCACAAAAGACAACAACACTGCCATTTATTTAAAATACACCACGATGTGTGCGCGCACACAACACACACACACATTAAAATAAAAAATAAAAACACTTTGATATGTTGTACTCTGTGATTTTTGTTCTGGCGTGGCGGCAGAAGGATTAAAAAACAAAATCAAATCATCTTCATTCAAGGCGTGTTGCTTCTTGACGAGATTCCTTTGACGAGGCAACAAGTAGCCTGATAAAAGCGGAGAAACTATTAGCATATGAATCATCCTCTGGTACCAGTGAAAAGTCTCAACGTCTGCGTCTGATTTGACTGGTAGGCTAGTATTACTCTTAGGGTGGTGTAGTGTAAAGATGAACGTTTGTGTTGAGGTGGAGTTGGGGTTTGGGTAGGATAAGGGATTAGGGTCATGTATAGGGTTTGTGTTAGAGGGTAGCGGTTAAAAAATAGGAGTCGGGATTAGGATTAGGGAACGTTAGATTTTGTGTAGTGCTAGGCCAAATCCAATTGAAGGTAAACACCTGAATTTGGGAAACTTTGGAACTTTACAAACAAATTAGGGTCTTCAATCCATGCCCGCACACCTGGCAATTTTCACGTACCGTACAAACTAAGGAAAAAAATGGCTGTTTTCTTGTGTTCTTACCAGCAAATATTTTGAAGCGCCAAATAGTGTATAGTACTTTTTTGTTGTTTTTTAATTGAATCAACACGACGCGATTGCCAAGGAATCTTTTGGGCTAGAGTTCAGTTCTTAAACCCTACAAATGTGTGAGGGGGAAAAAAAACCACACCTTTTGAACAATGTGGTAGTTCGGGTCAGGGGACCCGGGGTTAGGGCAAAGGTTACAGTGATACAGGAACTCGCCATTCTTAGCTAAGTGTTATCGGGGTGGCACTGGCTAGCCATCATACTGCACGAGCGTCACCACATACCTCCGCATGTGTTTTTTACAAGCCTATAAAAACCTTCCTCTGTCTCGGCCTCAATTGCCACCCTGCATGATTTATGTGCGCATATTCACGCTGCATCGCGCCATATATGAGAGGTTGGCAGATGGCCAGGAGTGAGTGTGCGTGTGTGCGTGTGTGTGTGTACGTGGCTTTGCGAGAATCGCCTCATGTAGGTCTACATGAGAGATGTCAGCAGGTTTTAAATCACGCGGCTAAATGATATCAGCCCGCAGATACGCCACTGATGTTGTTGATTTGAGAATAAGGCCGCAAATTAAAAAGGCGGATTACTTTTTATGGCATCACGCCGCCGGTTTGACAGCTTGCAAAACAATTTCTCGTAATAATGGTAAAAAGAATACCGCAATAAAAAGATGGGATACGGTGAGTTGTGTTTTATTGCTAACCACGCTAACTAGCAAGTCAACATTTGCATTGCAGCTTCTGACTGGATTACACAAGAATCATGGCACCTCCATTTTATTTAGACCAACGTATCCCGATTGTGCCTCAATTGTCCAGAAATTTCACCAAAGATTACAAATATCTGACCTAAATAAAAAAAAAATTAAAATTTTAAAAAAGAGAGCAATGATGATGACATGTCAAATCGGTAAAATTACCGAATGAATAATACTGAGCTCTCCAGAATTTAAAAATAAAAAATAAAAAAATACATATATAAATAAAAATATCTGACCTGTCTTTTCAACACTCTTTTGTGTTGGGTCACTGGTGGCAGTAGTAAGGTGGAGCTCGACATGCTGATGTCCACCGATTGGTCGAAAGAGACTGTTGATTTAGGTAACACGTTTTTGGTGTCTCTGTATCAATATTTATAAATAAGTGAGCTTTTTTTTTTACCCCCAAGACATTAGGGGAGTATTAGTGTTACGGTAGTAAAGGGGTTAAGTTAGGGTCAGGTTAGGCTAGTGTAAGTTTTAGAGTAATGCTAGTGTTAGGGTAGCGTTAGGCCAATGAAAAATTCGGGTGAGGGTTTATGTAGCAGATTAATTAGTGTAGAATTGGTGTGAGGGGAATGTATGGCTGGTGTTAGAGTCATTTGGGGATAGAGTTAGAGTCAGGCCAAAGTCAAGTTTGTGTAAAGTTGTGCTTAGGTTCCAAATATCGCAATTGTACTACAAGAGTAAAAAGGGAAGAAAGCAACAAGGATTCTCAACAAACAGCCTTCTTTGACTTGGGTGTTCTCTCCCGTTGACCGAACTGACACTAAAACACAGTTAGCCTGAATGTGAAGATGAGCTTTCAAGCTGCAAAGTGGTCGTCCCGCTGGAGTGCATCTCCACTACTTCACAATCACACTTTTGACTTTCTGTGACGGTGCGCAGCCATTTAAAAAGAGGGGCGGGCGGGGGTAGCGTTTGTAGGCGGGCGGCTATGCGAAAAACAAGACAGAGGAAGTCATTGTGGGCTGTTCTCAGCGGCAGGATGCTGCTGACAAATGCACTTCTCGCACGTAGTGTTCCTTTAAACACGGATCACTGACTCGAGTTGTGTAGTTGTACATTTGGTCTTAATTCCCTGAATGTGAATCAGCTAACTGGAAGAAAAAAAAAAGCCAAAACACATGCATTGTTTCCTTTGCAAGGGATTTAAAAGTCATGGCATGCATTATGTTAAACAATGTTGGGTAAAGGCTGGTAAAATTCATACCTGACGGATAATTTTCTATTTTGTCTGTAACTGATCTACAGATATGTGAATAGAGGGTAAGTTGCAGATTTAAGCGGACATTTTTAGGGTTATTTTGACCAATTACGGAGGTCCCACAAAGGCAAATTTATCCTCGAGATTTTATGTAATTGCCACCAAAATTTGAAAATATATAGATACTAAACAGATGGACCACGCTACACTGATTTGCCATAAAAAAAAAATAATAATCAAAAGATCCATTTTCACTTAGCAGCATGACATTTGTTATTTGCATGTCTATCACAAATAGACCAACAAGTGTCAGGTCTCTATGTTGAGAAAGACATAGGAAACCTGCCATTAGGTATGAAGCAAACATTTTATGGTTTGATGACGCTTTGTAGCTCCTCCTGTAATTTCTTTTAAATCAGCCCCCAAAAAAAAAAATGAAATTTGGTAGACATGTTTATCAAAAGGAGACCAAAAAAAGCCCCAAGAAACCATGTCAGGACAGTCCCAGGAAGTCCGCCATTTTAGCCTGAAGCAAACATTTTAGGGTCATTTTGCAACTTTCCAGAAGTACGTCAAAGACAAATGTGTCGATTAAAAAAAAATTCTAAATTTCAACCATTTAAACTCCTGAAACCAGCTTCACTTAGCAACATGAAATTTGGTAGGCATGTCTATCATGAGTAGACAAAGAAAACAGACTGAAGAAGCCATATCAGAAAACACACAGGAGATCTGTCACTTTGGTTTGAAGCGGACATTTTGGGTTATTTTGACCCTTGAAAGACTAACTTATCAGATAGATTTAGTTTTGGCAAATTTGAAGCCAGTATATGACAAAGATGAACGACGCCAAACTGTAAAGAAGTTTAATTTGATTTAAAGCAGTCAATTTAGGGTAAATACCAGGTAGCCTTCAAATACAAACTCATACTAAAGACTGCCCAATTTTGGAAGATGCTAAATTAGGAATGTGTTCTTCAAGTGTTCAAAGTGGCCGTTTTAGGGTCATGTTTACAACTTCGATGTATCGACAACTGATAATAAGTTAGCTAACGCATAGTAATTGACTGCCCGCACCTGAACAGGCCGGCTGGGGGGTGTGCTGATGAGTGGGGCGGCGCCCATGGCGGACGCGGCTGTCAGGCTGCGCTCCCTCTCCTCCTGGTAGATGCGATCGCGCTCAGCCTCGGGCAGCTGCAGGAAGTTCTGCATGGCGCGCAGGTTGACCAGCAGTGACTGCGAGGCTGTTTTTGGGTCCTCTTCTTTGCGCAGGATCTCAGACAATAAGCCCTGCGGGACACCCAGACAAGCAGAGTTAAAGAAAAACTTGTCACAAAAAGTACTGGCTGTGTGTCTTATATATGGGGTGGGGGCGATCTACTATAGTCTTCATAAGTGGCCAGAGGTTGAAAAGTGGTCAAGTTGGCAAGACGGACGACAACTATAGTAACTTGAAAGGAAGTGTGGTAATTTCTAGCAAGTACTGGCTGCGTCCTACTCGAGACAATAATCTACTGTTGTCTTCATATTCCAGAGGAAAAAAATGGTTAGGGTGCTAAAAAGAGGCTTACAGCAACATTAAAGGAGCTGAAAGTACTGTCTGTGTCGTGCATGTGACAGTAATCCACCTTAGCCTTCTTATGCCAGGGGAGACACTGGTCAGGTTGGCAAAATGGAAGTGGCCTAAAGTAAAATGTTCTGGCAAGTGCTGGCAGTGTCCAACATGTGGTAACAATCGACCATATTCTTCGTGTACCAGGGAAGAAAATTGGTCAGGGTGGCAAGACGGAACAGGCCAACCGTTGCTGGAGCGTAAAGGCTACTTGTGAAAACAATCTATTGTAGTTTTCATATGACTTTGAAGAAAACTGGTCAGGGTGGCAGATGGTGAGTTTCATGGTAAAATAATCTACCATAGTCTTCAAAAAGACAATTTAATGATCTTTCCTTTCAAAAAGACAATTTAATGATCTTTCCTGGAACACAAACCAGTGTGAAACTGGTTTCAAAGCCTTGCTGGCAATCGCGGACATATTCTTAGAAGTGTGACACAGCTGGCAATCAGCATGTCCTCTTGTTTACTCATCAATAGCGTTCCGTGTAGCCTGATTGGCCCTTCTTAGGCATCTCTCAGTCGCACGCTGCGCAATTTTCTAACCGTCAATAGGTGTGATTTACTATGAAAACAAGGTGACGTAGGCAATATGTGCTGATTTGTAGCTCCTTATTAGTTTATTTGTCAAACGTTCTGTCATGTTGGGGTTAAAGCAGAAACTTTTTTTGGTCATTATTAAATGTCCACTAAAGATGCACAAGTAGACTCTTAATTAGAGAATCATACACTAGACCGTTGTTATTTTCCTTAGCCCAAACAAATCGCAATTTTGAGGGTTTCTCCATACAAAAGAAACTAACTAAGAAACCAAATCCAGCCCCTGAAGCCAGTTGTATTTGGCAACGTGAAATTTGGTAAGCATGTCTAAGTAGACCCCCCCAAAAAAGTCTCAAGAAGCTATTGCACAAAGTTCACCATTTTGGTTTCAAGTGGCCATTTTAGGCTCGACTTGACTGGGTAGCACCGAGCAACATGCAATTTGGTAGGCATGTCTAATGTGACTACAACCACGCAAAGAAGCCTCAATAATCCATGCCTGAAAAGAGACAGTTTTGGTTACATTATTGTTATTTTTTTGCCATTTTCAGGTTACCCTTCAAAGGCACACGATAGATTTGGTTAAATTGCTACCAAATTGCAACTGCGTATATGACACGGATGAGGGACTTTTTATGTCATTGTGGGTCTGGCAGCAAAGTTTGACGAGTCACCATAAAAATTGAAACTAATAATTCAACAAAGACAGAGCCTGTTTCACTTATGGCTTTCTCATACTCAATAAGTCAACAAATCAAGTGGCCATTTTATGGTCAACATTTGGCCATTTCCAGCAAGGGGAAGTCGTCTAGGAGATTGTGTCTGATTGGTACCAAATTTCAAGCACGTACACTAGACAGATGTCTGACACCAAATTGTCTTGAGTTTTTTTCATTGCGTCTGGGCGGGGCAGGGCAGTTTGACTAACCATAAATCACATCCTCAGCTCCTCCCAGAGCTTCCCCAACAAAACATCCACCTGTACCTCAGCAGCCGCTTTTATTAAATTTAAAAAAAAAAAAGAAATAAAAAGAGTTAATAAATAATCCTCCAAAGACAAACTCTCAGACGGCATTCCTCTATCATAACAGATTGTTGTTTGTGTGGGAGACAGTACATATTGTACTGGGGGGGGGGGGGGCGTGGGGGGAGAAGTGCTTAACTAATAGATTCTTAACACGTTATGTTTTACTTTCATAGCGGAGTCATAATAGAGTTGTTCATCTTCACAAGGCAAACATGTTAGTGATGAGTATTAGGCTACATGTACATGTGAACAACCAAGAAAAATGTGTGTATAAAGAATGACCTGCAAAGACGTCTGAATGTGCTGTAATGGGAAAGCCCATCCAAAGGTCCTCATTTTACAAAAATAATAAATGAATATTCATTTAAAAAAAAAAATCCTATTTTATGAAAAAAAAAGATGGAAAATTCCTATTGCAAAATTATGGGTTTTTATCTTAATTAAATCCGACTTTATTCATATTTGAGATTCCTGAAAAAATATATACAATTTCTGATCTCTTTTTCCAAAAGAATGTTTCATCTGAACAAAAACGCAAATTTTTAACGGTAAATGACATAACTTCTCATAAGATTACAAACTTTACATCTAATAATGTGACATTTCCCACCAAAACATATTATTTACCCCCCCCCCCCCCCAAAAAAAAAATACTTTTACTTACTAGAAGTCTTGAAAAAAATAAAAAAAAAGCAAGTGCCACCTCACCTGAGTTCTATTGAAGGCCACTCGGGCGAAGACGGCCTGCGATATCCCTGCACGCTTTAGCTCGTCGCGGACCCACTGGTAGATCTCGGAGGACACCTCTGTGTTGGATCCCACCTGGGGTTCCAGGGGCTTGCCGTGCGAGCTGCGGTTGACGGGCGGGTGGTTAAGGTACTGTTGCGACAGCGACTGCTGCGCCAACAGACGGTTGACAGCGTACTGCTGGTTGAGGATCTGGGCCATCACCAGCTGCTGGTTAACCAGCTGGGGGCTGATGGGCGTGGACACTAGGCCCGGGTGGTGCAGGCCAGGGGGCATCTGCCGCCCGCCTGCTTGGCCCCCACCGTGCTGCTGGGGCGGCGGCGGGGCGTGGGACAGCGGGGGCACCGGGGACGAGGGCGTCTGCTCCGCTGTGCTGCCCGGGATGGGCTGCTGCTGGGAAAATCCCAAATGGTTGTGGTTGTGGTTGTGGTTGGAGCCGGGCGGAGACAGGTCGGACAGGCCGTCCATCTCGGCTGGAGAAAAGACGATAGGAAGAGGATAGAAAACATGGACATGACGTGAAATTCAAAATAGTGAATATACTAAACAAATGGTTCAGAAACTGGGAATGACATTTGGGGAGACATTGGTTCATTCTCCAATCACTACATTTGGATTTTTTTTTAACAAGGCTGCAGCTCCAACTGTTTAGCATCTCTGATTGGTGGTGTCCATTCTGTTTGGTTTAACTAAAGTAGTTAGTCCGAAAAACTCGTTTGAAATCTTAATGCCTGTCTTAATCGCTAAATTTGAAACACTTGTCTGCAACTTTGACTTTAATTTAAAACCCTAATAATTTAAGACTTCACCCCTAGTCTAAAACATGTTGAAATGCTAACCTTAGTCTGAAATCCTACTTTGAAAACCTGGAATTCCTAGTTTAACATCATAACCCTAATTTGAATCCCTATCTTGAAAAATGTATCTGAAAATTGTATTTTGAAGTAACTAAGAACCATTGAACTCAGACCATTGTCTGAAACCCTAACCAGAGTTTGAAACCTTTATCATAGTCTGGAAACACAAATTTTAAACCATAACTCAAGATTAATCAATCCTTATTTAAAACTCTAGTCTGAAATCTTAGTTTGAAAACACAAACCTGAGTGTGAAATACCTCATTTTAAAACCCTATCTTTGGTTCTAAGGCCACGATGTCATTAATACTGACAAATTTGTTGCAGATGATAAACGTTTGCGTGTTCGTGTTTGGATGTGAATGTGGCCTTTTCACAGAAGTGTGGGGGCCGCATTCATAAGTGAACACCTCCACACTCCGCATTCATACATTCTGATGAAAACAACGCTACGACGTACAGTATGTTTTAAGCAGATGATGAAGATTAAAAACGCGTGGACCTTTTCCAAAAATACCCACAATCGTCGCGCCCGTTTCTCAACTGTCAGCGAGCACAAAGCGAGCGGCCGAGATGAGTCTATTGAGCGTTTGTCAAAAACAAATGACGACGGAGAGGGGGTGAAGGGGGTTAGTGGGAGGAACAACAACAAAAATCATCCTGGTAATAATCACGTCTTCTTTCCCCGTAATCCCTGCCATTCCCGGGTCTCTGATGGTATGACTTGTATGTGAATGTGTGCGTGTTAGTGCCGGAGGGCATTGCCATGCAAATTGAATAGAGAAAAGGAGCATGCAGTCCCCGAAAGGAGGAGGAGGAGGTCCTCTTGTGGAATGGTGCCACAAAAGAGCCCTGGATTAAAGGCACAATGGGAACGTGATGTGGGCCGCGGGGGTGAAGAAGTGAATGAAGAAGGGGTGAGGTTAGATGAGAAATGAGTTGGGATGAAAGAATTTAGTTAACCTGATTTTATAATCAATACTGCTGCAAAGTTTGCTTGTTTTTTAGAAAAAAAAAGTCCTATTTTATAAATAAAAATGAGGAAAATGTCCTCAAATTTAAACTTTAAAAGCCTTTTTCACACTGCACTTAGCAGAGTGCATCACGCTGTCACAGAACCACATTCATTGAGTATACGACGCGAGCGTGCGACAGCATTCCGTATTGCGTCGCAGTGAGACGTGCAAGGTAGGATTTAACTTGGAAATGCTGTTGTGATGACATCAGACGCCGCATCCAATAAGAAAGGGGTTGGCGGAGTGATTTCCGACTGCTAACCGCAATATACCAACCAGCGGAAAAAGCCATCATCTACTTCTTGATAGGCCGTTAAGCAACAACTTCCAAACATAGGAAAATTTGAACAAGAGCGCCAAGGTGAACACCAAGAAAACTAAGCGCAGAGTGAAAAGGCTTTAACAATGTCAAATACATTTTTACTGTGAATAAATATGACAACGATTAAAATAACACATCTGATATCGAAAGAAAAAATTATCCTAAGATTGTGTTTTTCTCAACAAAAGGCCTTTTTTTTTATGTCAAAGATTAATTAATTACTGGTACCTAATCTGTTTCTTTATGTAGCAGTTTTTCTATGGAAAATAAACTTCTTCAAATGATTTTTCAATTGTTTTAAGTTCACATGTACATCTTTATTTCGACCATTTGATTTGAAATGAAAACTGACATTCTTGTATTCATTTAAAATGCCATTAATTGAGTCCATTAATTACTAACGTTGTAATTGATTAGGTTATATATTTTCTTACATAATCAAGTCCCCAGCACTAATTTAAACACACCGACATCCTTCATCCCGTGAAGTGTGTGAAGTGTACGTGCATGTATGCGCGCGTCTGCGCCCAAAACATACCTAGTGCATTAGCACGGGGGCTCTCCCGGAGGACGCATGTTCCCAAGTAGCCCTCCAGCTGGGAAGGTTGGCGGATGCCTACAAAAGGGTGGTGAGAGGGGCACACACAAACACACGCATGCACACACACACACACAAACACATACAGAGTGGCGTGAGACGGCAGGCAAATCAGTTATAACAGCAAACTATTTCCGTCTCTAGGAACATTGGTGAGATTTTGGGCTGAGACGACGTGACGTCAGAACCATAGTAGCGATTCTGCTGGCTAATACATTTGAGTAAGCCAGGTTTGTTAAAAATTGTATTAGTAGGAACTGCAATTGTGTCAGGCTGTCAGCATTAAATTGTGCATAGTCATTTGCACCTATTAAACTAAACCTACTTGCTTAGCGGCTAGCTGCTATCACTAATGCTGGGAACATTGTTAGTATAATTAATTACTTTTTTTAAGTGTCCTTAATTAGCGTGATTGAGCATGATTTATTTTGATGTTGGCAGTTGTGTTGACAGTTTGTGACGTCAATTTGAACTTAAACTGGGCTACCAGTCAGCAAGACGTCAAGTCAGCCGCCACGCACTGCCATGAACAATTTAAAAATAAAAGCGTACCGTGGCGCTGATGTCCATGGCGTGTATTACTGTATTTGGGAAGATTTTATTTCGAAGTTGGCCTTCCACCAACGTGGTGTGTTACTGCCATGCATAGCATTGTTATTGCTGGCTTGAGAATTACTCAAGGCTGCTAACTGTGTGAATTATTGCGCAATGCTATACTATGCTATCTATGCTGTGAATGAGCGTTCTTAAAAGGGTGTGCCCAATAATGTTCCCACAACTTGATGATAGCGTCTCAACGCCTTATGAATGTCATCTCAAACAAGAACAGATGATTGTGCTAGAGATTGTCAAGGCTAATCTGTTAGCATCCTAGAACACACTAATACTAAAATAAAATAAATACACATATCCCTGTAAGAAGTCCAGTTTGGGTGCAGCAACAATTTAACATGTGCACCTTTAGGGTAAAATAAAAATCATTGCAATGTTCCACGCAACACTGATGTGAAGCAGTTCTAAAACAAAAGCAACCCAAAAAAGTTTACAGCGGAATATTAGTTCAGAGTTTCTGTTCAATTAACATGCAGAGTTGTCCTGGGCAGCATGAGCTGTTCACGAGTGTCATACAACACAGATGTGAAGCCGGACTAATAATTATTATTATTTTTTTTTTTAAGTACACAATTTAATTTTAGCTCATTGTAAAAATGAAAAGAAAAAAGGGGGGGGGGACCCAAGGCCTCCATTTGTTTGCGGCGTGATTGGATCAAATCAAAGCAAAGTCAGCTCATCTGCTAAACAGTACGGCGTAATCTCAAATTATTAGATAACAAGATAAAAATGTGTCGGCCGCTTCATGTGACAGCAGTGAGACAAAGACACTCTTAGTCAGACAACATATTGTATTAGTGCGTCCATGTGTGTGTGTGTGTGTGTGTAGGATAAAAGTGTGTGTGTCACATTTTTGTAAAAACCCGCTCCGCCCGGTTCTGCTTACCCATCATATCTTTTGTCTTCTTGAAATGTTTATACCAGCGCCCGAATTCTTGACACTTTGCCGCCGACACATTTGCATAGTAAGTGCTGTTGACAATGGAGGAAATCATACTCTGGAAGAGAGAGATGGATAGAGATAGATAGAGAGATAGAGACAGACAGACAGACAGACAGACACATAGAAAGAAAGACATACATTAGAGTCCCGTCGTGCAAAAAATAAAATAAAAGTAAAAGTAAGTGCGGACAAAACGTTTGTGAAACAAGTGCCGAGGAGAAAAAAAATTGACAGGAACTTACATCTAATAAAGAAAATAAAACAGTTCATAGATGCGAGTGGTTAATGGAAATGACTCCATGCAACGCAGATGTAACACAGTTCTTAAAAACAGTGTTGACAAAACTCATAAGTTAAGTGATTGTTATAATGAGCATATACAGTACAAATGGAGTTGGGGTGGAATAGTAGTTCACAGGTGCCATGCAACACAGATGTAAAGCAGTTGTCAGAAACAGTGGCCAAACAACTAAATATTAGTTATGCGATGTTAATACTAATAAGGACCATATGAAGTCAAAAGGTTAACAGGTGCTCGAAATTTATTTTTGACTTCATGCAATACAGACATGAAGCATTTCTCAGAAACAGTGCCCGTAGTCCGTACAACGGATTTGTGTGTGCGTGTGTGTTGTTACTGCATAAAAGTAAAATGGTCCTGGGTTGTAATAACAGTTAGCCAGACATTGGTGGCCTCCATGCAACACAAATGTGAAGCAGTTATCACAAACACTGCTTTTGTAACTAGATATTTCAGTGATGTTAATGCTATAATGACCACATACTGTACAGTCCAATGTTCCTGGGGTAGAATGACAGTCCACCAGTGCCATGCAACACAGATGTGAAGCAGTTGTCAGAAACAGCGCTTCAACAACTGAACAATATTTTGGTGGGTTTTAATGCGACAGTGGCCATATGCAGCTCAGCGGTCGCGGGCTAGTATAACAATTCACATGCAGTGCAACACAGATGTGAAGCAGCTATCAGAGTGCTCATACAACTAAATCTTAGTTTATTAACAGTCCTCAGTTGTTAGAGTTGTTACTCGCTGCAATAAAGAGATTAAGCATATCTCAGAAACAGTGCTTATAGAACTTCTTAGTTTACTGATTTTAATGGCACGATGACCATCGACAGTCCAATGGTCCTAGGCTTCAATAGCAGTTAGCCAGAAGTTGGTGGACTCCATGCAACAGTAGTTACCAGAAACGGTGCTAAGACATACAGTGGCGGGAGACGAAAAGGCAACAATGGTACAACAGAGCAAGACAACACTTTGAGAAAAAAAGAAATCGAGGAAAAAATAAGTGAAACACATCAGGCATGCAGGCAGATTGAGTCTGGTACAACAAAGTCAAATGACAAAGGACCTTTGCCTGTTCTCCTTTTTATCAAATGCCACCGAGTTTGTCTGGAGTATTTTCTTTTCGTTTAATAACACGGGAAAGCTGTGCATCTGTTGAACGCAGAAGAGATCTTTACCTTCAAAAGGCCGCCACATAGTTGTTTAATAATACTAATCGCAGCAGCTGGCTTGGTTTGAACAATCTGTTGGCAACTTGGAATTGAAGGAATTGGCGGGTGGCGGAGAGCATGTCGACCACGAGCTCTCGCCTCATCGCATCACATCGGACCTCCGCCCTCCTCCTCATCCTCACCTTCCTCTTTCCTCAGAAATAAGCAAAGAGATTCTTCTTCTCTTCCTCCTCCGTGGCGGCTTTTCATTATTAAAATGAATGTTTTAACACCTCGCTGGCCTCCGGGTGAATATCAAGGTTGGCGCGAGGGGGAGGAGAAAAAACACTTTTCGATCATCATACATATTCAAAAGAGCCCGACCATCTGTTTTCAAATTACAGGTATACGCCGTCTTTACCATTTTGCGTAATGTATGCACTGGGGGAGGTTGCTGGCGAGCACAGCAACGCTGATGATGCTCCTTGCCAACAATGGGAGATGATCCCTCAACTCCTGACCTCCTCGTCACCCCACTCACTTTTTTATAACATAATACATGAGGGTGGAAACTTGTGCCAAATGTATGTAAACAAAACAGACACACAAAAAATCCATCTTTCTAGTTACTGGTCCAGAATGCTGCTGCTCGAGTGCCGACTAGAACGCCACTGCTAGAAACAACTGATTCAACCATATGAGAACTTATAACCACACTTTGGACAAGAACTGTAAACAAAATGAGGGGGAAGCCATTCATCTAGCACAGAGGTGGGCAATCTCGGTCCTCGAGTGCCGCAGTCCTGCAGGTTTTGGAGGTTTCTGACTTCCAATACAAGCTGATTCCAATCAACAGGATCATTATCAGGCTTATGCAGAGCTTGCTAATGAGCTGATCATATATCAGCTGTGTTGGAGAAGGGCAACATGCAAAACCTGCAGGATATCGGCCCTCAATGCCCACCTCTGATCTAGCAGCTAGTCCAGGATACTACTACTCGAGTGGCAACTAGAAATACACTCCACTGTTATTAATAACTGTGATGACTCTTTAAGAACAACCAGATAAGAAGTGTCTATTGTACGCGATTTTCATGTTTGTTACGGATCAATAAAGATTTGTTGTGAAACCTAGTAGGTGAGCTGCTGGGTCTAGAAAACTGCTAATCAAATGCTGACTAGAAGTTATATATAACAGTAGTGAATCTCCACTTTAAAAAAAAAAGCGCTTTACATTTGCTAGAGATGATGTTGGATAGGTATGGGCACCCTCAAAAGTAAGAGTGTTTTATTTTGAAAGTCAATAGCAGATTAACCATCAATTTACAATTTGAGCCATTTGTATCTCGGATCATTGACTTTTAATTTTGAAACCCCGCAGATGAGCAGCTGGTCCAGGATACTACGACCCGAGTGCTGACTAGAACTTTCACAACAGCAGTGACTTAGAGAGAGCGCAGACGCATGAACGTGAGAGAGAGAAGGCTGCTTCTCAAGTGCTGACTAGAACTAAACTACCTTGCTGTTGATAATAGTGATTCCTCAATGACAACTACAATCACACTTTCGACAAGAAGTGTCTGTCATCTGTGGCATTAATGTTCCCAAAACAGTCATCAATTTCCCTCAGCGAAAAATTATAAAATTAACGTTAATTTTGAAAGTTATGGAGGACCAACTTATGCAATCAAAATTCCTCAAATTCGGTACACAAATTAGGGTAAGCAAGACACCTGTGCATCTATTTACCAAGCAGATGAGCAGCTGTTTCAGAATGCTGCTTCTCAAGCGCCGACTAGAACTTATGCAACAGTAGTGATTGTACGGAATCAAAAGTCACAAAAACTGGCGCTTTTCACTGGACAGCGATGACATACTGTATAGGTGGAGACAGCATTTCAAGCAAAGGTGTTTCTTAGGTTAATGGACTCCATGCAACACAGATAAAAAGCAGCTATCATGAACAGTAACAGCTTATATGACTAAATATGTCAGAGAGTTTTAAAAAGTCCAATTGTCCTGTTCTTGTATAGAAAATGCCAGAAGTTGCAGTTGACCGTTTGCCGACTATACAATATATTAATCTTCCATATATAGTACAGTTGTGCCTTGAGATATGAGTGACCCTACTTAAGGGTTTGTTAGATACGAGCCGTCGTTCACCCGATTTACAACTTAAGTAGGAGTTTGGCAGCGAGTAAACAATTCTTAAAAAAAAAAAAAGGCGTCAAATTGTTTTTGCCACTCATAGTTGATGTTTACAAAAAAAAAAGTCTAGTGCTGAAAACATTACAAACATTTATGTTGGGTTTTAATGGCAGGCTGGAACGGATTAATGATATTTCCATTCACTAAATATTAGTTGAGTGATTTGATACTATGATGACCATATGCAGTCCTACACAACCGTTTTGTAGCACATGTCCAATCAATGCATATCTAGTGACACCTTGGGAGGGGTGGCGGCCAATTAGTGTCGTCTGGGTGGGGTGAGGATTCGGAGGACATTTGGTGCTCAAAATTGGAGGCGAGCAGGATGAGGCACATTCGGACATGCGGCGTATTACAAAGCCGCCTTTTGTGGCTCCGCTGAAAAGCCTTCATTCAATTTGAGTTGAGCTGAGTGGAGAGTTAGCAAGGCAAAATATTCCTTTTAATGGCTCATACATTTATGCATGACGGCCTTCTTTATTTTGTCCTATTGGATTTTAGCCTTTTTATCTGAGCTTTTAATGTAGTGAATCGTAGTGAGTCGGCCGCTACCTGGTTTAGCTTCCCCAATTCCCCTCCAGCCAGCCCTCCATGTTTTATTTACAGTGTATCTGGGCTAAGGCTCCCTCGCTCTCTCTTATTCCCCCTCCCAAAAAAAAGCTTTTCCAAGGCTGGCTCACCCTCGCCGCCATCTTTGACACAGATGTTCTAATAAACGCTGCTCATTAATCAGCCCTCTCCCTCAATACATCACGCCGGCTCTCTCACGGGGGGCCTGGCCTCGTAATTGTGTGTGTGCGACGCACAACAACAACAACAACACACACAACAGAACCCTGTGATGCCACCTTTGGTGCCATCGGGAAGGCTCTGTTACAAGATGTCAACAGGTAACATGGTTCTGCACCTGTGTGTAGTGTGTCTAATGTGTGTGTGTGCATGCGTAGTAGCCATCTGCAGCTCACTGAGCTTATCAGCAGGACCAGGAAGTAGCAATGGGCAACTATCGGGCCCCAACATCTACTCTGTTCCCATCAAGGGAGGCAGGAAGTGTATCTAGTGTGGCGTCTCACACACACACACATGCACACACATAGGCAGATTAACACACCTACACAATTGGACACACGCATTCCAATTCGGGCAGGGATCAAAACTGCATTTGCGACTTTGCCAACATCACAGCTCAATTACGCCATCCACCTCAACTGGGGTGACCCACAAAACCTCCCTCCCACAATATACACACACACACACACACACATGCGCACACACACTAAAATGGCATTTTGATGACTCTTTGCAGCTGGCGCATCGGTGTGTGTCTGTAGATTGGGGGGTGGGGGGGCGGAGCTCGTTTGTTGCCATAGTTTCTGTCAAAGTGGGCAAAGGGGGGCTGCCAAGCTTGGTACCAACCAACCACAGCGCTAAACCCTGATTGGCTGAATGAAGCGAGCGGGATTAGCACACTTTAAGCCGCCAATGTAGCGGCCGTGGCTAAACGCATACATCCCATTTGTGGACATTACACCTACGACATTACGCCCCAGTATGAATACAGATATAACTAAGGACTGAAAATGAATATAAACTGAGTGGTTTGGGATTTATTTTATATATATATATATATATATATATATATATATATATATATATATATATATATATATATATATATAGGAACATTGTTTAAGAGAGTAAAAAAAACACATAATTATTTAAAAACGTTTTTTGAAAAGGAAGTCAGAGTAACCAGAGAAAACCCACACAAGCACAGAGAGAACAGGCAAACTCGAACTCTGAAGCACAGAACTGTGAGGCAGACATGCAAAAAAAAAAAAATTAACACCGGTCCAGAAATAAAAAGGTGATCCCCCTGTGTCACGCTCTCAAATTTACACTACGGGTCAAGATAACAGAAGATGATCCAAAAATGTGTTTGGTCAAATGGAACCCTACAGAGATGACAGATGGCAATAGCACGTAGATGTACGCCGCATTGTGATGAAGGTGCAAAAACGAAACAAAGCATGTTCCCTTCATGACCCCGGGTTGTGTCGATTGCAAGCTACACACAAGCTGTTCCCTCTGAATAATAGAATACAAATAAGAATGTCACGTTGTGTTTTTTCTGCACTGTTACTGCAGTGTTTATCAAAATTAAGTAAAGACGATGTGCAAGACTATTATGAATGCTTTAGCATACTCAAAAATCACCAAAATTCAGGCTTGATCACCAAAAGTGAGCTCTGTGGCATCCCCCATCTTTGAAAAATTGATCCCTAAAGCCAGTTTCACTTAGCATTTAGCATTTTAGCAAGATGTATCTTTGTATGCCTGTCTGTCATGAGTAGACCTATCAAAAAGTCATGAGAAGCCATCTTTGAAAAGAAACAGGAAGTCTGCCATTTTTTTGTGTTCATTGATTTTAGTGTAATTTTTGTCATTTCCAGGGAATAAGGCAAACTCTGGCCAGACATTTTGCTCTATTGCTACCAAATTTGAACCACTTGTGCTAGACAGATGGATAACAACAAATTGCGGAAATGTTTTAGTTTTCGTCGCTGGGTGTGGTTGGATAAGTTTCACTTATCTACATGAAATTTGGAAGGCATGTCTATCTAGAGTAGACCAACAAAAAAAAAAGTCAATGTCTTCTACTTGTTTGCTTTGAAGTGACCATTTTAGGGTCAATTTGGCTTTTTTCAAGAGTAATTTCCACAAGTTCAGAATGACCAATAGTCACTAAAATAAACTTTTAGTTTGATTCAAAATGATAGAATCCAAACATATAGAAACAACTCTCCAGCTTAGCAACAAGCACAATAATAGACATGTTGTTAAAATAATGAAAAGGAGAGTTGAAGAGATCTTCTTTTGCACTCACTAGAGAACTGAAGAATTCTTCAATTTAATTTAAAATGAGTGTGTATGTGGTAATAATAAAATGTGTGCGTGTGTGTGTGCATTTGCCAGCGTATGCGCGTGTGCACTCTCTCTTCTGAGCCTTCTTCACATATGGACCGTAAACAGGGTGATTACCAGACTGGGCTGGGCTCCGCCTGAACGCCACCCAGGGACTCTTTACATCATCAGCGCACTGCTCATGCCCGGCTACACACACAAACACGCTGCCGCAATGCTAAACAACACACACATACACACAATGCACGAGAGGGTCTCCAGGTGACCATACGCTAGCCTGAGAGGAGATCTGGTTGCATATATATACTGACAATATGCAACACAAGGAAATGCAGTTTGGACTCACATATTGTGCATATGCATTGCACAAACTTTGCACTGGCACACGAACACACACACAGAGATATACGGCCATTTCACTGCATCGACTCCAGAGCTGCCACTGTGATATAGTGACTAGAGTGCCTGTTAGCACGATATATATGCACACCCAACACACACACACTGTGTGTGTATGTGTTATGGGTATTGCAGCGTAACTCACAAGATTTTGCCGACAACAATAGCATGATGTCAAGATAATGGGAATGGATCAATTGGAAGAAAACCATCTGATGCCAGGAATGGTTGTCAAAGGGTCTCCTAAACCAGTGGCTCCTCAAACTGGGGTCTACAAAACATAGCTTGGGGTCAGCAAAATAATTTGCAATCAATTATTATTTTATATAATCTAGAAAAATGCATATATGCATATGGGGACTGGCGGCCTATAAAACAAGCCTAATGAACCAATGACTCCTCCATAGCTTAGTTTTAGGTCAATTAAATGCTCTGATATCTCTCCATTAATAGCTTATTTTTAACAAACGATTTATCATAATAGGAATAGTCCTATTTTTTTTCAAGAACAATTGTCATATTTTTTCAACTTTACAGTAGTCATTTTTTTTCGACGAGATTTTTTTTTATTTTACAAAAAATGTACAAAAATAATGTATTTTCACTTGTTGAATTGTGACTTTCCAACATTAAACTTTGACTTGCAAAACAAATTATAACTTTATCTTGAAAAAAAAAAACGACTTCTTTCAAGACTACAACTTTTTATCCTTACAAAAAATTACTAAAAATTACAGACCCTATTTTCATACCCAAATCCAATGCAAAAAAGTGCAGTTAGGATTATCAGGTGGTCCTGAAGGTTTTCTGGACCCAAAAAGTTTGTACACCGCTGTCCAAAGTACTGGCGAATAAGTTCTCCGTCATCTACTCGTCCCTTGTGACAATACCAATTGCTGTATTACACATTTAGAAAAAAAATCTTGATTCGTCATCTTTACAACGAGCTAAAACTTATAAGGATGGCACTGTACATTTGCGGTATGAGCAACATGGCTAAGCATGCGGGTAGCGCCACGCAAATGTTTGGAATTTTTGCACATTTTATTTAGCGCGCTACTCCCATGCTTAGTTGCGTTGCTAATGCAACAGATCAAACTCGGGGCATTTGATAAGACTGTAATAGTAAATTATAGATAAAAGGTGTGCGTGCTTTTGTGTAGCATAGCTGGACTATTTGTTGCTCTTAGAATATTTTTAAAGGGGGAGTAATAAGCAGATTGGGCTTCAGCACCTGTGATAAGGGGCATTCTTTAGCCAGAGAGCTCTGATTCATGTCTTTGAGTAACTCCTTGAGGGCGTTTCTTACTGTAGAGTGGCTCCATTGCTCTGGTGGAAGGTCCTCCAGCTTAGGACAACTGTGGTGGGGGGAAAAAAAAGAGAAAAGTGGGGTAGGAGACAGGGGAGGGGGGGCATTTGAGAAGAAGATAGGAATAATGAGAAACAATTCAGACGGAGAGCAGGCAGATAGCACGGATAGCACTGATGCTATCTTGAATTAAATTATAGGAGCAGCAATTCAATGTCCAACATGATTTAATCTTCATTTAAGTGTTGGGACAATTCCCTGATATGTGGGATAATAACGGCAATCTGTGAAAATCTGTGGAATGACACAGTAAAATCACGTGATGCCTTCTGATTAGGGTGTTTGTAGTTTGCCAAAACATCAGGTGAATCTATTTACTCTGTCATCTCTAAAAAAAAACACACACCATAATTTCAAGAATAACACGCACTCAAATATTATGGATCACCACAAAAATGATTTATTTATTTATTTTGTACTCAAACTCTCTTCCAATTCGCTGGTATCCATGCTCAGAAATTGGAGTACAATCTGCCTCATAACTTGATATTTTGGGCTTTATAATGTTCAGACATTTTGTGTGTGTGTGAAGTTCTTTTACTTGCTATCAGCTAGGACATAATTTCAATATCCATGCATTGCCTTTGATGGGAATGTCGACCTCCCCAACATGGCCGACACGTAGACATGTCGTTAGCCAGCTGTTACAGCGACAGGTAAATCAAGTGGTTTCAAGAGTGTATATGACAAGTAATGTACACTATATTTCAGGATAGAGGATTAGTGGGTATGAAGTGGCAGCCTGAGCTGTAAAAAAAAAAAAAAAAAAAAAGGGAGAAGCAGCAGCACCACCTCCCTCCTCCTCCTCTTTCTCTTTTCCCTCCTCCCTCTCTCCATCCTCTCAGTTTTCCTGCTGCAAGCGCCCCTCCAAGACAGACAGATTTCATTTGGCGCATCAAGCAGATGCATCTGGAGATTACTCCCTCGCTCTCTCCCTCTTTCTCTCTCGCTCCCTTGCTTTCATATTCTCTCTCTCCCGCTCCTGATTGTTCTGATTAGTTAATTACTTAATACAACACATCTGCTGGATTGATGCATGAATTATACATCAGCTGCATGTGGCCGCCGCCGCCGCTATTATTTTGTCTTACTTCTACCTTCTCGCCGTGCTCTGCCAAAAATATTGCCTACATGTCTGCGGTAGTCAGGTGGGGGACGAGGCACGTGGACAGGGGGTTGAGATAATGGGGGAAATAACAACATGGCGCAGGAAATGTATACACAAAGTAGATTAGCATGTTAGCTGATGCCAAACTGGTGTCATGTTTTCTCCTGTCGGGGTAGCCGAGGGTTTAAAGGGAGTCAAATTTAAGACTTCTTCTCGACTAAGTGTGACTGCAAGGAGAGAAATGCCGCCATAATGTTTTGATGGACAGCAATTCCCTCACTAAATCGCAGTCCCATAATATCTTAAACATTTTGGTTAGTGAACTGCCAGTTGTTTACAAAACAGTTCCTCATATGTTTGAGAGCATTTTCACGGATCTTTTGAGACCCACAGAATTTTGTGTTCTATGACAAAATACCAATAAGTGGCAAACCTACCAAGAGTAAACTCGGATCTTTCATCAGAAAAAAAGTTCTTTACTAATTAGCAGTAGAAAATGTGTTGTAGCCTTTTATGAAAATAAACATTTTAAGCAAAACAGCAACCTTGAAAAAATGTTGGGCTTTTGTGACACCTCAAACTATAAAATAACAAAAACAGAACTGTGAAACGCGCCTTGAGCGATGATGACCCAACACATGGCCCGAGTTTGTCATTCCCTTCTTGAACTTATTTTTTTCCCTCACGATCAAGACAACGCTTTCTACTGAAAATATAGAACGGTCACTCCTCGTGAAGTAACAGTGCGGAACTTTCTCCATTTATAGACAATTTGTTGAACCACGGACTGACGGACCGAAAGACCTTTCGAGCTACTTTTGTAACCTTTTCCTACAATTTTGTACACAAAGTCCTGACATCAATTCAATTGAGATGCCGCGGCATGACCTCAAGAGAGCCATTCCCAGCAGGCATCCCAGGAATCTTGCTGAACTGTAAGAGTTTCGCAAAGAGGAATGTTCCAAAATTAATCGTGATCGTTGTGCACGTCTGATCTGTAATTCCAGTAAACATTTGGTTGAGGTTATTGCTGCCAAAGGAGGGCCAAAGAGTTATTAAATCCAAGGGTTTACTTACTTTTTCCTCCCTGTCCTGTGAATGTTTGTTATGGTCTATAAAAAAAAATACGAAAACATATAATTGTTGGTGTTATTAGTTTAAGCAGACTGATTTTTCTTGTAATTTAGTTAAAGATTAAACAACATTTCATGACCAATTTTTGCTGAAATTTAAGAAATTCCAAAAGGTTCACAACTTCACATACTTTTTTCTTCTACAGTGTACCATAATGTAAGCAAGAGAGTGTTGACACCTTATACACACACACACACACACACACACACACACACACACACACACACACACACACACGCACGTTTGACCATTCATTCAAGTGCATTCATGTTCTTACAGGGGCTATAGCACTATTGAGAGTGAACACACCACTGTTAACAGTCTTGTTATGGTGTGGGTCAAACTGACCTGATCTATAGTTAAAAATAGAAAAGAAAAATAATCTAAAAAAAAATACTTATAAAAAAAATTCTAAAGCTATTATTCTTCTTTTACCAAACCTTTAATTTTATTTATTTTTTAACACCTTCCCATACATTTTATATTAAATATTTTTACCCTTTGATTTAAAGTTTAAAAATACAAAAAACTAAGTGAGGGAGAAAACTTTGTTGGCTTGTTTCTTTTCATTGTATTTTTCTATTATTTATACACATTGATTTAATTCATATATAATTCATGAAAATAAAAACATTTTGGGGTTGATTGATAAGAAAATTTATTTTTATTTGTGCTTTGGACATTTGTTTTTGTTAAACCCTTTGAGATACATGCTTTCCAATAGACAGCGTAATAGGATCATAAAATGCTGTCTTTATGACAGTCAATAAATTCATTTACGAATCGCTTTGGAATTTGTCTGACAGATCTCATCACATGACACAAAAACATTTCTCTGGATCAGATAAGGGGGGAGGGGGGAGTCTAAAAATGTCACTTGTTCACTTAAAAACCCTTTTATGTTAGTAAAAGAAAATCTATTTAAAAAAATCTTTTCAAACGTCATTAAAGAACTTCTTTTGCTGCCCTTATTTACGTTTATTTATTTTTATTCTTACGATGCATTGTTAAACGTAACAGTCTTAGGACTTCAATTAGAATGTAACCATGTGCGGCTATTTTCTCCTAAATCCTTAAGAGCGAGCTAAAATACGGCTTCGGATGTCGTCCAGCCGTATACATTCGATGCAGGTGTGAGGCGCACACACACGTACACACAATCATCCGAGTGGCACTGGTGTTGAACCTGTGCCAGCTGCACACTAAGCCAGTGTTCTGCAGGCCTTTGGAGATCTGCTCTTCCCTTTTTTTTTTCTATCACTTTCCTACCTCCTTCTCCTGTCTCCCACCTTCATCAACAAAGACACACACACACAAAGCAGCAGCGGAAACACAAAAGGTTGTGTTTATTTCCAGCATGCTGCCCTTGAATGCATGGATAGCCATCCTCCTCTTCCTCACTTCCATCTCCCCTCCAGGTTTTTCTAGCCACCGCAGCAATTTGCTGTGGAACACCCAGCATGTGTGTGTGTGTGTGTGTATCTGTGTATGCGCGTGCTAACCTGTGCAGCTGGATCTTGAGCGTGACCACGTGGTAGACGTCCTGCAGCATGTCGGCCACCGTGGCGTCAGGCGCGTCCGTCACGTATGACAGGGGAATGGGGTTCCACTTGCCCACCTGAATCATACCTGGTGGAAAAGCCAGGCACAGTGAGTACTGGCCACACTGAAAGATCACAGTTAAGCTAGTTGTTTTATTGATTCACCAGTGGTTGACTTCTTCTTATACTTGTATGCCAGTTAAAAACATTTTTATGTGGGAGATTTAAAAAAAAAAAAAAAAAAACTTTAAGGCAGCAAAATAAGTTTCATCTTAAGTTATTGTTGCATTTTTAACATATTTTAGATTTTTTTTACATGGGCAACCAGTTCAGGGTGTACCCCGCCTACTGCCCTAAGCCAGCTGGGATAGGCTCCAGCAACCCCCGCGACCCTTGTGAGGACAAGCGGTTAAGAAAATGGATGGATGAATGGATGAAATAAATGAGACCAACAGAAGACTTTTACCATAATTTATTATTATTATTATTATTATTATTATTATTATTATTATTATTATTATTATTATTATTATTATTATTATTATTATTTTAATGGGGATACATCAAACATAGCCTGTATAGTTAATAAAAGTTTTACGGAGACAACAGTTTGAAAAGTCAGAACTTGTAAATGTATCCATGAAAGAGAGAAAAAAAAATCTATTTTAGTCAATCGGAATTGCAAACATTTTTGTTGCCTATTATCACTGCTTTTGTCCAAAACCTGACTAAA